>NC_084627.1:1928369-2048369 GCF_033978795.1 Nerophis ophidion
AAAATCTACAGGAAGTTGGCTAAAACCCCTTCAAAATAAAATTTACGCAAAAAATGCAATTTTTGCCTCTTTGCGCTGTAATTTGACCCCTTTAAAATGCTTCAAAAGTCACCAAACTTGGCGCACACATAAGGACTGGCGAATATTGCGATTTAATGAAAAAAACAAACCCCAGAACTCAAAATTGCGCTTTAGCGCTATTTTTGAATAAAACACTGAAAAAACTGCTCCTAGGAAAAAAACACAGAAAAAATTGCTTGTAACTTCCGGTAAGAATGTCGGAGGGACATGAAACAAAAACCTCTATGTAGTTCTCCCTTAGACCTACATTTCATAGATTGACAACCCCCAACAAAAATCAACAGGAAGTTTGCAATCCCCCCTTCAAAACAAACGTTTTGTAAAAACCGGTCACCTTTCTTCAAACATTATCTCCTCTGAGTGCGTTTGTTGTTTTGGCTTCAAACTCGCACAGGAGAGAGATTGAACCCTTCTGATTAAAAGTATAAAACAGAGTTTTGATAAGTTCTCAGGTTTTGATTTTACGTGCCTTCAACGAACCCCTGTGCAAAGTCTCCTAAGAAAATGTAATTTTTGCCTCTTTGAGCTGTTATTTGACCCTCTTAAAACGCTTCTAAACTCACCAAACTTGCACACACATCAGGTCTGGCAAAAATTGCGATCTGATGAAAAAACCTAACTTCAAAACTCAAAATTGCGCTCTACCGCCCCCCTAGGAATACAACACGGACAAACTGCTCCTAGGAAGAAAACACAGACAAAACTGCTTGTAACTTCCGGTAGGAATGTCAGAGAGACATGAAACAAAAAACACTATGTAGGTCTCACTTAGACCTACGTTTTAATAATTAACACACTTTAGCAAAAATCAACAGGAAGTTTGATATTTTCACTTCAACACAACAACTGCATTACTTTCACAATGCATTAGGTTCTCAAAATAGTGGCTCCAAGGCGTCTTCTAACGCTTATCCGGCCGTGGGTCTCGGGGGCAGCAGCCAAAGGCGGACCCGACCAACGCTGCTTGCAGCTTTAATTTTATTTATTGTTGGTTCGCTTCAGAATAACAGTGTTATTAAAAAAAATAAGAGACTTATTTTATTACACTCTAAAAATGTTGGTTTTACTTAAAAATGCACGCATTTAGTTGTGTTCGGTCTTAAAAAAATATATGTCTCTCACTGAAGTATTTTTTTCAAATATTTGGCTTGTATGGCTCTGTCAACCAAAAAAGGTTCCCGACCCCTGATCTAGCATAATATTGTGAGAGTCCAGTCCAAAAGCAGAGTAGGTAAATGAATTGATACAATAATCAAACGTATCCTTTTTCGACATGCACCTGGGGATAAGTTGATTGGCAACACTAAATTGGCCCTAGTGTGTGAATGTGAGTGTGAATGTTGTCTGTCTATCTGTGTTGGCCCTGCGATGAGCTGGCGACTTGTCCAGGGTGTACCCTGCCTTCCGCCCGATTGTAGCTGAGATAGGCGCCAGCGACCCCGAAAGGGAATAAACGGTAGAAAATGGATGGATATTTGCCTTTAAAGAAATGGATTTTGACACACCTGCTTTCAAGTATGCCACGCCCTGATCACATGACCAGGAAGTCAACACACCTGTTGGCAATAACACCAAAGTAACCCCGAGTCTACATCTTGCTTGTGTTTTTTTGTTTTTATTTTAAGTGTGTTTGAGTCGTTTAAAAAAACCAAAACACTATTTCACTTGACTTTAGTGTTATTATTCTCATTATTTCGATGACTATTAGCGAAACATGCTTTGTTCACCCGCTCCCTCTCGCCGCCATCATCCAGGCCGGGTTTTGGTGAGCACGCCGCCACTCTCCCGGAGCGTGTGGATTGGCTGCCGGAGCAAAGGTAGCCCGCTGAGACTTCCTCCTCTCCTCGGTCCTCGCCTTCTCGCTGCCTCCCCTCCAGTCAGTCGGCGGAGGAGTCACCGCTCTCACACACACACACACGGCGTGGACTTAACCGGAGCATGCGTCCGGCAGCGGGGCATCGATCCACAAGTGAGCCGCTCAAGTGGAAGACAAACGGACACACGTTTTAACGCTTGGATTTATTCACATCCACTTTTCTGAGGGCTCTTTTTTTTCTTGAATATTCGCATCTTTTGCGGTATTTGTGTGAAAAGAAAAGAAAAAAAACAACAACCCCAAATAACCACTAAAGGAGCGTAGTTTTGGCCTCCCCCCCACCCCCCGTCATGGGCCACCG
The DNA here is from genome assembly GCF_033978795.1 of Nerophis ophidion. Classification (NCBI taxonomy): domain Eukaryota; kingdom Metazoa; phylum Chordata; class Actinopteri; order Syngnathiformes; family Syngnathidae; genus Nerophis; species Nerophis ophidion. Next base: position 1,930,628 of record NC_084627.1, read on the forward strand.
AGGCGGACAAGCGGCCAGAGACGACACCGCCGGACGGGCGAGGAGGTCCCCCCCGGAGATGCTCGCCCTGCTGGGGCTCCTTCTCCTGGCGCACCCCTGCTTTGGTCAAGGTAAAGTCCATGCTTGTTTCTACTTCGGCTAGAAAAGTTTGCCAAATAAATTAAAAAAAATCTGTGAAATAATGATTAAAGCGAGCCTAAATTAGTTCAAATTTTATGACTAGGAGTGTGGGAAAAAAACGTTTCTCACGTTATGCGATTCAGAATCATATTAATTTTTTAAAAATTCGATTTATTTATTCATTTAAAAATTTTTAATCAATCCAACAAAACAATACACAGCAATACCATAACAATGCAATCCAATTCCTAAACCAAACCTGACCCATCAACACTCAGAACTGCAATAAACAGAGCAATTGAGAGGAGACACAAACACAACACAGAACAAACCAAAAGTAGTGAAACAAAAATGATTATCATCAACAGTATCAATATTTGTTATAATTTTAGCATTAAAAATCCCTCATTGACATTATCATTATGCACCTTAGGAGGAGCTGCTCCAATTTCGTTGTTCTTTGAACCTGTTCATTGCAATAATGACAATAAAACTCTATTCTATTCATTAGATATTTATAAAATAAAATAAAAAGAACAAAACCAATCAATCAATGTTTATTTATACAGCCCTAAATCACAAGTGTCTGAAAGGGCTGCACAAACCACAACGACATCCTCGGTAGAGCCCACATAAGGGCAAGGGAAAAACTCACCCCAGTGGGACGTCGACCATGATGACTATGAGAAACCTTGGAGAGGACCCCATACATAAGCTTGACTACACACTGTGTCCAATGTTTTCACAAAGACAAAAAAAGTAATTTTTTTGGGTTGTTTAAATAGTCAAAACAAATTTACATTATTGCAATCAGTTGATAAAACATTGTCCTATACAATTATAAAAGCTTTTTAAAAAACATATTTACTACTCTGCTAGCATGTCAGCAGACTGGGGTAGATCCTGCTGAAATCCTATGTATTGAATGAATAGAGATTCCTTTTGAATCGGAAAAATATCGTTTTTGAATCGAGAATAACGTTGATTCGAAAAAATCGATTTATAATCGAACCGCGACCCCAAAAATCGATATTGAATCGAATCGTGGGACACCCCAAGATTCGCAACCCTATTGGCTAGAAAAGTTTGCCTGGAAAAAAAATAATAATTAAAAATCTGTGGAATAATGATTAAAGCGAGCCTAAATTAGTTCAAATTTAATGACTAGGAATGTGGGAAAAAAATGTTTTGAATACAAATCGCGATCCTCACGTTGTGCATTCAGAATCATATTAATTTTTTTAAAAAAATCGATTTTTTAAATTTATTTTTTATTTAAAATGTTTTAATCAATCCAACAAAACAATACACAGCAATACCATAACAATGCAATCCAATTCCAAAACCGAACCTGACCCAGCAACACTCAGAACTGCAATAAACAGAGCAATTGGGGAGACACAAACACGACACAGAACAAACTAAAAAGTAGTGAGACAAAATGAATATTATCAACAACAGTATCAATATTAGTTATAATTTTAGCATAGCAGTGATTAAAAATCCCTCATTGACATTATCATTAGACATTTATAAAATAAAATAAAAAAAGAACAAAACCAATCAATCAATGTTTATTTATACAGCCCTAAATCACAAGTGTCTGAAAGGGCTGCACACACCACAACGACATCCTCGGTAGAGCCCACATAAGGGCAAGGGAAAAACTCACCCCAGTGGGACGTCGACCATGATGACTATGAGAAACCTTGGAGAGGACCCCATACATAAGCTTGACTACACAGTGTCCAATGTTTTCACAAAGATAAAATAAGTAATTTTTTTGGGTTGTTTAAATAGTTAAAACAATTTTACATTATTGCAATCAGTTGATAAAACATTGTCCTTTACAATTATAAAAGCTTTAAAAAAAATATATACTACTCTGCTAGCATGTCAGCAGACTGGGGTAGATCCTGCTGAAATCCTATGTATTGAGTGAATAGAGAATCCTTTTGAATCGGAAAAATATCGTTTTTGAATCGAGAATAACGTTGATTCGAAAAATTCGATTTATAATCGAATCACGACCCCAAGAATCGATGTTGAATCTAATCGTGGGACACCCAAAGATTCGCAGCCCTATTGGCTAGAAAAGTTTGCCAGGAAAAAAATAAAATCTGGAAAAAAACTGTTAAATCGAGCCTAAATTAGTTCAAATGTTATGACTGTGGTCAATTGCTGTTTTTAAGCATCAGGGATGCATTTCAGTGCTTTAACTTAGTTTGGTTCAAAAAGGTTCTACTGTGTTTCATCTTAAAGGGAAAAACAAGGTTTTAAAATGTTACCAATTGGTTTAAAAAGTCATGTAGGATAGTGGTTCTCAACCTTTTTTCAGTGATGTACCCCCTGTGAACATTTATAATTCAAGTACCCCCTATTTAGAGCGAAAAAATGTTATAAAAAAAAAAAGAGAGATAAATAAGTAAAATACAGCACTATGTCATCAATTTCTGATTTATTAAACAGTGCAAAATATTGCTCATTTGTAGTGGTCTTCTTGAACTATTTGGAAAAAAAGATATAAAATGAACTAAAAATTTGTTGAAAAATAAACAAGTGATTCAATTATAAATAAAGATTTCTACACATAGAAGTAATCATCAACTTAAAGTGCCCTCTTTGGGGATTGTAATAGAGATCCATCAACTTAATTCTTAACATTTCTTCACCATAAAATAAATATTTAACATCAATATTTATGGAACATGTCCACAAAAAATCTAGCTGTCAACACTGAATATTGCATTGTTGCATTTTCTTTAGCTCAAATAGCAGCACTTACCAGTGAGCTGCCTCTATTTTTTAAATTGTATTTTTTATTTACTAGCAAGCTGGTCTCGCTTTGCTCGACATTTTTGATTCTAAGAGGGACAAAACTCAAATAGAAATTGAAAATCCAAGAAAATATTTTAAAGACTTGGTCTTCACTTGTTTGAATAAATTCATTTTTTTTTTTTACTTTGCTTCTTATAACTTTCAGAAAGACAATTTTAGAGAAAAAATACAACCTTAAAAATGATTTTAGGATTTTTAAAGACATATACCTTTTTTACCTTTTAAATTCCTTCCTCTTCTTTCCTGACAATTTAAATCAATATTCATGTATTTTTTTTTTTATTGTAAAGAATAATAAATATATTTTAATTTAGTTCTTCATTTTAGCTTCTGTTTTTTCGACGAAAAATATTTGTGAAATATTTCTTCAAACTTATTATGATTAAAATTAAAAAAAAATATTCTGGCAAAGCTAAAAAATCTGTCGAATCAAATTTAAATCTTATTTCAAAGTCTTTTGAATTTCTTTTACAATTTTTGTTCTGAAAAATCTAGAAGAAATATTGATGTCTTTGTTAGAAATATAGCTTCGTCCAATTTGTTAATATTCTAACAAAGTGCAGATTGGATTTTAACCTATTTAAAACATGTCATCAAAATTATAAAATTAATCTTAATCAGGAAAAATTACCAATGATGTTCCATAATTTTTAATTTTTTCAAAAAGATTCGAATTAGCTAGTTTTTGTCTTCATTTTTTTCAGTTGAATTTTGAATTTTAAAGAGTCGAAATTGAAGATAAACTGTTTCAAAATTTAATTTTCATTTTTTTCGCGTTTTCTCCTCTTTTAAACTGTTCAATTATTTTTTTCATCATTTATTCTCTACAAAAAAACTTCCGTAAAAGGAAAAAAAATGTACGACGGAATGACAGACAGAAATACCCATTTTTTTATATATATATTTATTTATTAAAGATAAATTGAGCAAATTGGCTATTTCTGGCAATTTATTTAAGTGTGTATCAAACTGGTAGCCCTTAGCATTAATCAGTACCCAAGAAGTAGCTCTTGGTTTCAAAAAGGTTGGTGTACAGTATTGCTTATAAGATTGAATAGGAAATCCAAACGAGCCTTATTTTTTTGTAAAAAAAAACAAACAAACAACATAATCTTTTTTCAGTGGGTCTTTTTCCTCTCTGTTAAAGCCGAGCGTGGAGATAACGCCGAAGCACCCGAAACCGTCGACTTAATCTGCTGCCTCCTCAAGTCAGATTGTGTGTCAAACAAAAAGAGGGAACAAGGTGGAATCCGTCCGTGCGTGGCGCTTAGTATGCGTGTCAGGAGACAAGTGATGTTTGCCTCTGGAAATAACCTAGGTGGGCTGATTTAGTTTGTATTTTTATATATATATATTTTTTTTTTGGAATACTGAAAAAAAGAATATGACGGGAAAAAGAAATGCGTTGACTTTATTTTGGGGATCAAAGAAGTTTGGCTCATGAAACGCTGTTGAATTTGAATATGTTCCAGGGTCAAAACTGGTGCCGTCGTATTGTTTTCTGGCACCAAAAGTCACACAAGTGTAAACGTTGAATCACTGGAAAATCAATTGGTCATATTGATGAGTCAACGGCTAAATATCTTAGGCAGTCCACCTTACTAATTGGAGTATGTTTTCAACATCATGCCATTTTTGTGCAATTTCCCTCCCAAATTTGTAAACTTGGATGCAGTATGCTATGGAAATCTTGTATGGAGTATACAGGAGCGGTCTGCTGTTCTTTAGGACGTCCATCCATTAATTTTCTACCGCTTATTCCCTTTTGGGGTCGCGGGGGGCGCTGGCGCCTATCTCAGCTGGTCATTAAAGGCCTACTGAAATGAGATTTTCTTATTTAAACAGGGATAGCAGGTCCATTTTATGTGTCATACTTGATCATTTCGCGATATTGCAATATTTCTGCTGAAAGGATTTAGTAGAGAACATCGACGATACACTTTGCAACTTTTGGTCGCTAATAAAAAAGCCTTGCCTTTACCCGAAGTAGCAGACGATGTGCGCGTGACGTCACGGTTTGTAGGGCTCCTCACATCCTTAAGTTGTTTATAATCATAGCCTCCAGCAGCAAGAGCTATTCGGACCGAGAAAGCAACAATTTCCCCATTAATTTGAGCAAGGATGAAAGATTTGTGGATGAGGAAATTTAGAGTGAAGGACTAGAAAGAAAAAAAAAAGGCGATCGCAGTGGGAGCGTTTCAGATGTTATTAGACACATTTTCTGGAAAATCCCTTATCTGCCTATTGTGTTGCTATTGATTTAGTGAGATTAAATAGTACCTGAAAGTCGGAGGTGTGTGGCCACGATAGTGTTGACCGCGAATGTCTCTGAGGGAAGTCACGCAGCTGCAGCAGGACAGAAGCTCCGCTGATGTCTCCGGTAAGAGGCGACTTACTATCACAATTTTCCCATCCAAAACCTGCTGGTTGATGTAGAGAAACATGTTCGCTTGATCGCTCTGTGTTAAAGCTTCACAACAAACAAAGAAACACCGGCTGTGTTTCGGTTCTCAAAGGCAGCTGCAATCCACCGCTTTCCACCAACAGCATTTTTCTTTATAGTCTCCATTATTAATTGAACAAATTGCAAAAGATTCAGCAACACAGATGTCCAAAATACTGTGTAATTATGCGATGAAAACAGACAACTTTTAGTCCGCTCAAACCAATAACGTCACAAGCACGCGTCAACATAAGCGTCATCATTCCGCGACGTTTTCAACAGGATACATCGCGGGGAAATTTAAAATGGCAATTTAGTAAAATAACCCGGCCGTATTGGCATGTGTTGCAATGTTAATATTTCATCATTGATATATAAACTATCAGACTGCGTGGTCGGTAGTAGTGGGTTTCAGTAGGCCTTTAAAGCAACAACTTTTTAACGACGTGCAAGTACTTCTAAAACATTTGCCAATAATCCTATATATATGCATCCAACATAAACACTGCTGTTTTAGCAATCTACTACAGAAGCACTTATCAAAGATCATGAGTATATACATGAATGTTTGCTGTTTTTAGAAATTTATCAAAAACAGGACTTATCGATCCTATATATGATAGGAACCCACTTCTGTTTTTAGGCATCTAGTCAAAGATCCTGTGTACAGGTACAACACAAACACTCTGCAGTTTTTAGTAATTTAGTACAGAAACAGGACTTATAGAGCCTATGAAAGCAACCATTGCTGTCTTTTAAGAATCTACTGTAGAAATGTTAGTCAAAGATCCTGTATGTGACAAGAAAGCTCTGTTGTTTTTAGGAATCTACTGCAGAAACATTGTTCAAAGATCACGCACACACACACTCACACACGCACACACCCAAGCACACTCAGGTATATATGTATATATGCATATATATATGCGTGTATATATGTATACGTGTGTATATACTCTATATGTGTGTATATATATGTATATGTGTGTATATATATATATGTATATATATATATACGTGTGTGTGTATGTATATATATATATATATATATACGTATATGTGTGTATATATTTGTGTGTGTGTATATATATATATATATATGTACAGTATATTTATATCTGTATTTATGTGTATATGTATGTGTGTGTGTGTGTATGTATATATATATATATATATTGATATATATATATATATATGTACAGTATATTTATATCTGTATTTATGTGTATATGTATGTGTGTTTATTTATATATGTGTGTGTGTGTGTGTGTGTGTGTGTGTGTGTGTGTGTGTGTGTGTGTGTGTGTGTGTGTGTGCGTATATATATATATATATATATATATATATATATATATATATATATATACACGTATTTGTGTGTATACATATATATATTTGTGTGTGTGTGTGTGTATATATATATATATATATATATATATATATATATATATATATATATATATATATATATATATATATATATATATATATATATGCATATGTACAGTATATTTATATCTGTATTTATGTGTATATGTATGTGTGTTTATTTATATATGTATATGTGTGTGTATATGTGTGTGTGTATGTATATACATATGTGTGTGTGTGTATATATATTTACACACACACCAACACATATATAGATATGTTCATATATGTACAGTATATTTATATCTGTATGTATGTGTATATGTATGCGTATATATACATATGTACGTATACAATCTTATATGTACACATTTCTATGTATGTATGTATACGTGCATGTGCCCATTTTTGTGTATGCGTGTATATACACGTTCGTGTGTGTATATACACATTCCCGTGTGTGTATATGCACATTTGTGTGTGTGTGTGTATACACATTTGTGTGTGTATACACATTTGTGTGTGTGTATATACACAAACGTGTGTACAGAGATAGTGACAAGAAATTGCTGCTGTGTTCAGGAATTTGCCCCAAAAACAGGACTCCTTAGGTCCTATGTATGACACTAACCCTGAGCTGTTTTTAGGCATCTACTGCAGAGACGCTAGCCAAAGATCCTTTATGTGACAAGGAAGTTCTGCTCTTTTTAGTCGTTTACTGCAAAAACGGTGCAAATATGTCCTGTATATGAAATTAACCCTCTGTTGTTTGTAGGAAACTCTTCCAGAAACACTGATGTTAGATACTGAGTATGACAAGACAGTTCTGTTGTTTTTATGAATTTACTGCAAAAACAAAACACAACAATTTATGAAATTATTTATCTGCTGTTTCTAGGAATGGACTGCAACACGGTACAAATCATTTCTGTTTATAAAATGAATCCTCTGCTGTTTCTAGGAATGTACTGCAAACAAACAGCCAAATATCTTATGTATAACAAGAGTCCTCGATTGTTTTTAAAATCCTAATGAAAAAAACACTAGTTAAAGATCCTATATGTTACGGAAATCAACTGCAAGAAGTAGTCAAATATAGTTTATATGAAAATAATGTTGTGCTAGCACTAGTTGTAGAACCTTATTGTTTAAAGGCCTACTGAAACGCACTACTACTGACCACGCAGTCTGATAGTTTATATATCACTGATGAAATCTTGAAATGTTAACATTGCAACACATGCCAATACGGCCAGTTTAGTTTACTAAATTACAATTTTAAATTTCCTGCAGAGTTTCTTGTTGAAAACGTCGAGGAATAATGACGCGTGTTTGTGACGTCTCGGGTTGCAGCGGACATATTAGCCCAGCACCACACACGGCTAAAAGTCGTCTCTTTTCATCGCATAATTACACAGTAATTTGGACATCTGTGTTGCTGAATCTTTTGCAATTTGTTCAATTAATAATGGAGACTATAAAGAAGAATGCTGTTGGTGGAAAGCGGTGGATTGCAGCTGCCTTTAGCAACCGAGACACAGCCTGTGTTTCTTTGTTTGTTGTGAAGCTTTAAAGCGGTCAAGCGAACATGTTTCTCTCCGTCAACCAGCAAGTTTTTGGATGGGAAAATTGTGATATTAAGTCGGCTCTTACCGGAGACTTGAGTGGATTATGCGACCTCCTCCTGTAGCTGTCAAAAAGGCAGCTGTGATCTTGGCTTCTCTAAGAGACACTGGCGTTCACCGCAGCCCTCCGACTTTCAGGTATGACTTTATAATCTCACTAAAACACTGTTAACACAATAAGCAGATGAGGGATTTTCCAGAATTATCCTAGTAAATGCGTCTAATAACATCTGAATCGCTCACACTGCTGTTGCCTGAAACAGTTGCCTTTTCTTTTTTTTCCCCTTTTTTTAGTGCTTCACTCTAACTTTCCTCATCCACAAATCTTTCATCCTCGCTCAAATTAATGGGGAACTCGTCGCTTTCTCGGTCCGAATAGCTCTTGCTGCTGGAGGCTATGATTATAAACAATTTAAGGATGTGAGGAGCCCCCACACCGGTGACATCACGCGCACATCGTCTGCTACTTCGGGTACAGGCAAGGCTATTTTATTTGCGACCAAAAGTTGCAAACTTTATCGTCGATGTTCTCTACTAAATCCTTTCAGCAAAAGTATGGCAATATCGCGAAATGATCAAGTATGACACATAGAATGGACCTGCTATCCCCGTTTGAATAAGAAAATCTCATTTAAGTAGGCCTTTAATCTGCCCCAGAGTCAAACTGTTTGTTGTTTTTTTTAGACACAAAAAAGTAAAAAACAATTTTGAAATCAATCCCCCTAAACACAAATTCCAAGTTATACAATCAAATGTTGAGCTACTGCTCTACTTATTAAAGTTGAGACGCTAAAATGTATCTTCGAGTAACCTTATCTGTCTGCTCCAGGCCTCCATCTTGCTCCTGAATTGTTAATGAGGGAGTGCAAAAAATAAAGCCGATGGTTTGGTTTCTTTCTTGACGGACATGACATAATAGCCACCCTTCCGTGTCATTGACTTGATGGGAACGAGGACCCTTCTTGTGGCCATTAAGAGGTCGATACGGCAGTGAGAACACCGTTTGAGTGTAATTAACGAGCTGGGGTAATTTGGGGTTACTGACGAGCTCCACTCATTTTCCAAATCGCCGGAGATCGACTTCTTCAGCGTGAAACTGCCGCACTAGCAAAGTGACTCACCTTGTGCTAAATAAAACCCAGTATTCTGAATTCATATTGTTTGGGCTTTTGGCGGTGGTCTTCAGAGAGAAGGTTCTCGTTGAATCTCGCCTTAACTTAGACGGACTGTCGCTCCCTCTTTCCCTCCTGGTTGGGAGTTCTGGGAAATAAAGCGTTCTCATTAACCTTGTGAACTCTTGACAAAGGAGACAGGTTGAGGCATCTATAAGCTGGGAAGTGCCAGGAGAGGTTGCCGGGCGCTCCGTGACAGCATCTTGATTGCAAAGTCTTTTTGTGCGAGAACAGATGGAAGTCAGGTATCTCATGTGTGTTGCTTTCGAAAAGCCGCTCGGAAACATTTGTCAGCCGCGACTCTTGCAGAAAGCTACAGTTGCTTCTCAGATTTCATGTATCGGATATGTTGTCACGGTTCTAGGCCCGGCCTAGTGAACTACATTTTCCCAGGGACCACATTTTCAGAAAACTAAGGACTGTTGGCCAGACTTTATGGTAGTCATGAATCAAGTATATATTCAGATAAAAAAACAATATGCAAATAGTTTAGTCTTTATTTGAAGGGTCAATGCACAGAAACATTAAGCTCAAAGACAGATATGCTCTGTACCAGATTATAGCTAAATATCAATCAATCAATCAATGTTTATTTATATAGCCCCAAATCACAAATGTCTCAAAGGACTGCACAAATCATTACGACTACAACATCCTCGGAAGAACCCACAAAAGGGCAAGGAAAACTCACACCCAGTGGGACGCCAGTGACAATGCTGACTATGAGAAACCTTGGAGAGGACCTCAGATGTGGGCAACCCCCCCCCCCCCCCCCCCCCCCCCTCTAGGGGACCGAAAGCAATGGATGTCGAGCGGGTCTAACAGGATACTGTGAAAGTTCAATCCGTAGTGGCTCCAACACAGCCGCGAGAGTTCAGTTCAAGCGGATCCAAGACAGCAGCGAGAGTCCCGTCCACAGGAAACCATCTCAAGCGGAGGCGGATCAGCAGCGTAGAGATGTCCCCAACCGATACAGGCGAGCGGTCCATCCTGGGTCCCGAAGAGCGGTCCATCCATGGTCATCGGACCGGACCCCCTCCACAATGGAGGGGGGGACATAGGAGAAAGAAAAGAAGCGGCAGATCAACTGGTCTAAAAAGGAGGTCTATTTAAAGGCTAGAGTATACAGATGAGTTTTAAGGTGTGACTTAAATGCTTCTACTGAGGTAGCATCTCGAACTGTTACCGGGAGGGGATTCCAGAGTACTGGAGCCCGAACGGAAAACGCTCTATAGCCCGCAGACTTTTTTTGGGCTGTAGGAATCACTAATAAGCCGGAGTCTTTTGAACGCAGATTTCTTGCCGGGACATACGGTACAATACAATCGGCAAGATAGGATGGAGCTAGACCGTGTAGTATTTTATACGTAAGTAGTAAAACCTTAAAGTCACATCTTAAGTGCACAGGAAGCCAGTGCAGGTGAGCCAGTACAGGCGTAATATGATCAAACTTTCTTGTTCTTGTCAAAAGTCTTGCAGCCGCATTTTGTACCAACTGTAATTTTTTAATGCTAGACATGGGGAGAAATAGCTCATTTCCATCTGCAGTCCCTGGCTACCTAACATAAAAGGGATCCAAAAATCATGCAATAAGATTATGACAATAATAGCATGTAATCAAATTAAGAAAAGTCATGAAATGCCCTTTCATGGACACATACTTAAAGGCCTACTGAAATGAGATTTTCTTATTTAAACGGGGATAGCAGGTCCATTCTATGTGTCATACTTGATCATTTCACGATATTGCCATATTTTTGCTGAAAGGATCTAGTAGAGAACATCGACAATAAAGTTCACAACTTTCGGTTGCTAACAGAAAAGCCCTGCCTTTACATGTCTCTTGTTGAAAACGTCACGGAATGATGAGGGGTGCGCATGACGTCTCGGGTTGTAGCGGACATATTAGCCCAGCACCACACACGGCTAAAATTCGTCTCTTTTCATCGCATAATTACACAGTAATTTGGACATCTGTGTTGCTGAATCTTTTGCAATTTGTTCAATTAATAATGGAGACTATAAAGAAGAATGCTGTTGGTGGAAAGCGGTGGATTGCAGCTGCCTTTAGCACCGAAACTCAGCCGGTGTTTCTTTGTTGTGAAGCTTTAACACTGAGCCGTCAAGCGAACATGTTCTTTACGTCAACCAGCAAGTTTTTGGATGGGAAAATTGGGATATTAAGTCGGCTCTTACCGGAGACTTCAGTGGATTATGGGACCACCTCCTGTAACTGTCAAAAAGGCAGCTGTGATCTTGGCTCCTCGGCTTCTCTCAGAGACACTGGCGTTCACCGCAGCCATCCGACTTTCAGGTATGACAGTAGAATCTCACTAAAATACTATTAACACAATAAGCAGATAAGGGATTTTCCAGAATTATCCTAGTAAATGTGTAACTCCCTCCACATAGCACTGACACAACGGCTTTCTTTGACTGATTTATTGAAGGCTTCCTTTCCCCTTCAATTCACCGTGAAAACTGTTAATAAAATAAAGCACGTTACAAACGTAAAAATAACATGCACAGCATGTGGCTCTAACATTTTACCGAAGTAAAATACAAACAGAAATGACAAATACCTCGTTGGCCTGCATGCTTCCTTTAGGAGGAAATTGTGATCTTCTGGCTCTTATAGCCCAAACGCTGAAAGTCCTTGTGACACTTTTTATAGTCCTTGTTACCATCAGTCGCTCTCTTTATCCCTTCTCATTGCATCAAACAGATGTTCACTCATACCCGGAAGTAGCTTCCTTATATCCGTTCACAGACCAATCGAGACACTTCAAAACAAACGCATGCCCACAAACCCAACAAAAAGGCATGAAATTACATTTTTAACCATAGTAACTTAAATAAAGCCTTCTTATGAACTTTTATTCATTTTGATTTAAATTCCCTTTTATGAACTTAACTTATTCTGCTTTTAGAGAAATAAAACAAATTATAATAATTACTAGTAGCAACAGTTACAAAATGTGTCTAATTACATCTGAAACGCACCCACTGCCGTCGCTTTTTCTTTCTTTTTTTTTTTAGTGCCTCACTCTAACTTTCCTCATCCACACATTTTTCATCCTCGCTCAAAAAAATGGGGAAATTGTCGCTTTCTCGGTCCGAATAGCTCTTGCTGCTGGAGGCTGTGATTATAAACAATGTTCAGATGTGAGGAGCCCTACAACCCGTGACGTCACGCGCACATTGTCTGCTACTTCCGGTACAGGCAAGGCTTTTTTATTAGCGACCAAAAGTTGCGATTTTATCGTCGATGTTCTCTACTAATCTCACTGGATCGGTTCGCAGCCGAGTGTGAAGCGACCGGAATGAGAATCAGCACCTCCAAGTCCGAGTCCATGGTTCTCGCCCGGAAAAGGGTGGAGTGCCATCTCCGGGTTGGGGAGGAGACCCTGCCCCAAGTGGAGGAGTTCAAGTACCTAGGAGTCTTGTTCACGAGTGGGGGAAGAGTGGATCGTGAGATCGACAGGCGGATCGGTGCGGCGTCTTCAGTAATGCGGACGTTGCATCGATCCGTTGTGGTGAAGAAGGAGCTGAACCGGAAGGCAAAGCTCTCAATTTACCGGTCGATCTACGTTCCCATCCTCACCTATGGTCATGAGCTTTGGGTCATGAGCGAAAGGATAAGATCACGGGTACAAGCGGCCGAAATGAGTTTCCTCCGCCGGGTGGCGGGGCTCTCCCTTAGAGATAGGGTGAGAAGCTCTGCCATCCCGGAGGAGCTCAACGTAAAGCCGCTGCTCCTCCACATGGAGAGGAGCCAGATGAGGTGGTTCGTGCATTTGGTCAGGATGCCACCCGAACGCCTCCCTAGGGAGGTGTTTAGGGCACGTCCAGCTGGTAGAAGGCCAAGGGGAAGACCCAGGACACGTTGGGAAGACTATGTCTCCCGGCTGGCCTGGGAACGCCTCGGGATCCCCCGGGAAGAGCTAGACGAAGTGGCTGGAGATAGGGAAGTCTGGGCTTCCCTGCTTAGGCTGCTGCCCCCGCGACCCGACCTCGGATAAGCGGAAGATGATGGATGGATGGATGGATGGTTCTCTACTAAATCCTTTCAGCAAAAATATGGCAATATCGCGAAATGATCAAGTATGACACAAAGAATGGACCTGCTATCCCCGTTTACATAAGAAAATCTAATTTTAGTAGGCCTTTAACCTAAAATTGAGTGTGTGGATGAAGTTGTTGAAAGTGAAAGGCTCTTTCATTTGTTTGGCTTGCCTGTACAAATGTCGTAAATGCTTTGGGAAGTTGGTTTGGTTTTCGCTACAACATTTGCTCGTATGCGTGCCAAGCCAACGGTTGGCACCGTACATGTTCCGTTAGTCACCACAGAAGACCAGTATGTCCTTTTCTCAGTGAAGTCAGAGTGACCCAGGATGTAAAAACACAAGTATTTAAGGAAAGTCACTCCCAAAAGTTTATTGATTCGTGCAAAAACCGCGTACGCAAACAGCGTAAGTTCGGGTGCTCAGGGTGCTCCACATTTTATACAATGGCGTCCTTATGCTCCTCTTTGATGATGTCTCCTCCGGGGGCCTGTTTATGAGCGGAAAAGTTAAAGGATCTTTAATATATATGGTCTCTAAAATACTGTGACTCGGTGCACTTTAAGACTTTACGATCAGCACCGCGGCGCGCTGATCTGAGAACTGCCGTTAAAGGCCCCTGTTATTTCTATCATTATTATTCTTGCAGGCCTCCCCGAGACTTGACAAGCAGCTCCTCGGGGGGGTGCTAACATTACAACCGTGGCGGTCACTCGCGAAACACAACCTGCGTGCACAATGAGCGCATTGTGCGGCGGGAGCGGCACTTAGGAATTACCTCACATGATAGCCCTTGGCCGACCTCGCCGAGCTTCCAGCGTGACGCAATTAAAAGTGGCAACAGGATGTAATTGAGGGATATTAAGGTCCCTTCTCATGTTCACTTGGGTGAAGTCGGGGGGCGCCGAGCAACAATACACACAAGATAAGTACAAAAGTGCTGCGTGGGGTCAGAGGTCTTGGTGAGGGGTTGCAAGGCGAGTTGGTAGCGAGTGATAATTACAGAGAGAAACGCCTGCTGACTTTGCGTCCCTGCTCCATAGCAGTGGTTCTCAACTTTTTTTCAGTGAACATTTTTTTAATTCAAGTACCCCCTAATCAGAGCAATGGATGGTTAGTTTCAGAATAACAATGTTATTAAAAAGAACAAGAGACTTATTATAGCGTATTTCCTTGAATTGCCGCCGGGGTGCTAATTATTTTAAAACCACTTCTCACTCCGGCACTTACCAAAGGCATGCGGTAAATTTAGGCCTGTGCTTAAAAATTTGAGTGTGATGTAAGTAGGGCTGGGCGAAATATTCGATATATACGATGTATCGCAGGTTTTTCTGACTATATTGTAATATTCGATTATATGTTCTCACAACGTTGTTGCTTTAAGCAGCGTGCAATACATTACTGGCATGTCTCACTCCTTCTCGTCTCCTTCTTACAGAGACGTAAAATAAGCCCGCCTTCTTACATACGTCACATACTGTCGCGCATGTAGCGTCATACGCTCTCGCCGAGATCTAACGTTAGCTGAGGCAGGTCGTGTTGCATTTAGCTGCGTGCATTAGATCACTGGCGTTTCTCACTCCTCCTCGTCTCTCATTCTCACAGAGACGGGAAAAAAAGCCCGCCTTCTTACATACGTCACATACTCTCGCAAGTCTAGCGTCAGAGCTCTCGCCGATCAGAGAGTTAGCAGAGACATGGTGCGAAACTTATCACAAATGGAGGAAGAACAATAAATGCCAATCATAAAGAGCTGGGGGTCCATCATCTGGCGGTGGTTTGGCTCCATCCATCCATCCATTTTCTACCGCTTATTCCCTTTTGGGGTCGCGGGGGGCGCTGGCGCCTATCTCAGCTACAATCAGGCGGAAGGCGGGGTACACCCTGGACAAGTCGCCATCTCATCGCAGGGCCAACACAGATAGACAGACAACATTCACACTCACATTCACACACTAGGGCCAATTTAGTGTTGCCAATCAACCTATCCCCAGGTGCATGTCTTTGGAAGTGGGAGGAAGCCGGAGTACCCGGAGGGAACCCACGCATTCACGGGGAGAACATGCAAACTCCACACAGAAAGATCCCGAGCCTGGATTTGAACCCAGGACTGCAGGACCTTCGTATTGTGAGGCAGACGCACTAACCCCTCTGCCACCGTGAAGCCCGGTTTGGCTCCAAGTGGGAAGATATTCAGCAGACAAGAGCAATATGCTGTTCAATGTATATACTCTGATGATTAACCTGTGTGATGACTGTATTATGCTGATAGTTTATATGTGTACCATGAATTGATTAACGTGGACCCCGACTTAATCAAGTTGAAAAACATATCCGGGTGTTACCATTTAGTGGTCAATTGTACGGAATATGTACTGTACTGAGCAATCTACTAATAAAAGGATCAATCAATCATTGCAAAGTATGCAGCAGAAGTGTCACATCAAAAGGTAGCAATATTATTAATTTGTTCTTTCATTTAAAAAGTCACCCGTGAGAGAATGGAGAGTATTTAATGAATACAGTTTTGGTCAATTGACTTAGTTGTGATTTCCCTCTCTGCATGATAGTTTAAAAGGAGCATATATTAATGCAGTATGAAGAAGAATGTTTTAATGTAGACACATATAATCACAGCAGTATGATGACTCTATGTATCAAGTGTTCATTCAAAGCCAAGGCAAAATATCGTAAAATATATCGTATATCGCAATATGGCTCAAAAATATCGTGATATTGATAAAAGCCAATATCGCCCAGCCCTAGATGTAAGGATACCATCATGAAAAGCACATCTAATAAAAAAAACGTTATGGTCTTACCTTTACTTATAAATGAAGTCCATGCGCAGCTCCCTCTGATCAAAAGCATCGATAACTTGTTTATAGAAGTCTTCCTTATCTTTCTTCAGTTTTAAAAGTCTCTCTGTCTCGATGGAGATCTTCCTTTATTACCTCCTGCTTCGATTGAAAGTCCAGTTAAGAAAACTGTTTTATTTTAGATATGTAATCCTCCATGTTAAAAGTGCAAGGGAGAGGAAAAAATAAACACACGCTGCTCACTCTTGCTGCTTGTTGTCACTTCTTCTGCAGCCGAGTAGTCGCAAGAAGGATCACTAGCGCTTTCTACCACCAATGACTCATATTTGACACACGCAGCTACGGTATATTAATAAAACATTGCTGCTTACTGTTCTTTTTACCATGGAACTTAAATCCTACTGAATAGCTCTTAATCTTCTACCCTTTATGCGATTTCAAATTATTGAAATCAGCCTCCTCCATTTTGAAAATGATGACAGGTGAAGTGTCACTCATGATGAGATGAGTTTGACCCGGCGGAAGTTCTAGGCATATGCTAATTATTTGGCGAAACGAGTTTGACCCAGCGGAAATTCTAGGCAGGCGCATACTATATACCCGGCGGTAATTCAAGGAAATACGGTACTCTAAAAATGTTGGTCTTACTTAAAAATGCACGCATTAAGTTGTATTAAGTGTTAAAAAATATTACTGTATATGGCTCTCACGGAAATACATTTTAAATTATTTGGCTTTCATGGCTCTCAGCCAAATAGGTTCCCGACCCCTTGGTTAGTTAATCTGCCTCACAATACGAAGGTCCTTAGTAGTCCTGGGTTCAATCCCGGGCTCGGGATCTTTCTTTGTGGAGTTTGCATGTTCTCCCCGTGATGGCATGGGTGCCCTCTGGGTACTCCGGCTTCCTACCACCTCCAAAGACATGCACCTGGGAATTGGTTGATTGGCAACACTAAATTGGCCCTAGTGTGTGAATGTTGTCTGTCTGTCTGTGTTGGCCCTGCGATGAGGTGGCGACTCGTCCAGGGTGTACTCCGCCTTCCGCCCGAATGCAGCTGAGATAGGCTCCAGCGAACCCAAAAGGGACAAGGGGTAGAAAATGGATGGATGGATGGATGGTACCAGTATATAGATATTGTTTTTATCTATTTTTTTCAACCGATGGCAAATAAAAAAGCAAAAATTTGATTTTTGTCTAAAAAAAACAACAAAAAAGAGTTGGTGGAAAAGGGTTTTCATTGCACAGTAACGGTATGTAAATACCCTGGTGGGCGTGGGGTGGCACCGATGTTTGTTCTGCCACATGGAAAAAGTGACGGTATAGTGTATATGCCATCTAGTCATTGCCGCAATGAACGAGGGCCTCTCTTATTGGCCAGAGTTGAACTCGACCCTCCCTTGGCTCCCCCACTCACAAATGACGTCTCTCTGTTTTAGTTTCCAGCCTTCAAACATGTCAGATTTCAAGTCATTTAGTCTAAGCGTTGGAAAACCACCATATTTAATTTAGTCGTTCAGTTCTGTAGAACCCTGACGTCAGTGTAAGTACAGGCTTTGACGAGGTGTTAAGTTGACACCGGCAAGAAACGTCTGCGTTCACCCACTGGTGGAAACATGCCTACAGCACCTAAAGACCTTTTGTTTTTTAACCGTTTGATGCTGCCTGATGTCTTGCCTTTTAAAAGCTTCCAGATTCCTTCACACGTTTATGTTCCTTCCTGAGAAGCACATGAAAAGACAAGGGGCATGTTGCAATGATATGGCAAGACGGCGAGGAAGCACATGGGGCCGAAAGATTAGCGTAGACAGGAAGGAAGGAGAGCTAGAAGGTAGTATGGACTTACGAAGTACAGGAGTGGGGGTCATTAATCACCCCTTTTGTGACACTTTCCACCGAAGGGAAGTTGCTCCCTGCAACATTCACTTCTTTTAGCAGTCCATTAGCACGGGTCGCCACAAGTACTGGACAGGCAGGAGTGGAGGAGCTGACCTCTGTCCCCTTATTACATACAACATACCAGGGGTGTAACGGTACACAAACATTTCGGTTCGGTACGTACATCTGTTTAGAGGTCACGGTTCGGTTCATTTTCGGTATAGTAAGAAAACAACAAAATATAAATTTTTGGGTTATTTATTTACCAAATTTGTAAACAATGGCATAAGTAATGCGGACGTTGTACCGATCCGTTGTGGTGAAGAAGGAGCTGAGCCGGAAGGCAAAGCCCTCAATTTACCGGTCGATCCACGTTCCCACCCTCACCTATGGGCATGAGCTTTGGGTCATGACCGAAAGGACAAGATCACGGGTGCAAGCGGCCGAAATGAGTTTCCTCCGCCGTGTGGAGCTTCTCACCCTTAGAGATAGGGTGAGAAGCTCTGTCATCCGGGAGGAACTCAAAGTAAAGCCGCTGATCCTCCACATCGAGAGGAGCCAGATGAGGTGGTTCGGGCATCTGGTCAGGATGCCACCCGAACGCCTCCCGAGGGAGGTGTTTAGGGCACGTCCAACCGGTAGGAGGCCACGGGGAAGACCCAGGACACGTTGGGAAGACTGTCTCCCGGCTGCCCTGGGAACGCCTCGGGATCCCCCGGGAAGAGCTAGACGAAGTGGCTGGGGAGAGGGAAGTCTGGGCTTCCCTGCTTGGGCTGCTGCCCCCGCGACCCGACCTCGGATAAGCGGAGGATGATGGATGGATGGATGGCATAACATACATATACACACAGGGTCCATAGCCAGGGTTAATATGGTCAAAATATATAAAATAAAAACTACATAAGATAAGGCTCAGAATGGTTCCTTAACAAAAACCTTTCTACATATAAAGTGCTTTTTTTGATTGATTGATTGATTGATACTTTTTTTAGTAGATTGCACAGTACAGTACGTATGCTAACACCCCATTAAAGGAGAAAATTATCACAATTTCAGAAGGGTTAAAACCAATAAAAATCAGTTTCCCAATGGCTTAAGTTTTTTTCAAAATGTTACCCATCATGGAATATCCCGAAAAAAGGCTTTAAAGTGCTTGATTTTCGCTATCTGTGAACCCACCGTCCATTTTCCTGTGACGTCATCTAGTGATGCCAATACAAACATGGCGGATAGCACAGCAAGATATAGCGACGTTAGCTCGGATTCGGACTCAGAATTCAGCGGCTTAAGCGATTCAACAGATTACGCATGTATTGAAACGGATGGTTGGAGTATGGAGGCAGGTAGCGAAAACGAAATTGAGGAAGAAACTGAAGCTATTCGGCGATCGCCTTCTAACCAACGATTGCATCTTTTGACCAGACCACTGGAGCAACTTAAATCCGTCGATTGGTAAGTGTTCGTTTGGCATTAAATGTGGGTGGAGGGAAAGGCTGGATGCAAATATAGCTACAAATGTACATACAGCTAGCCTAAATAGCATGTTAGCATCGATTAGCTGGCAGTCATGCCGCGACCAAATATGTCTGATTAGCACATAAGTCAATAACATCAACAAAACTCACCTTTGTGATTTCGGTGACTTTATCGTTGGAAATGCATCTGCTTTGAGTGTCGCAGGATATCCACACGTTTCTCTGTGCCATGTCTGTCGCAGCATTGCCGGTAAAATGTGCAGACCAAACGAGGGACTTTTGCATCTTTTGACACTGGTGCAACTTAATTCCGTCGATTGGTATGTGTTTGTTTGGCATTAAATGTGGGTGGAGGGAAAGGCTGGGTGCAAATATAGCTACAAATAAGGCATAACGATGCAATATGTACATACAGCTAGCCTAAATAGCATGTTAGCATCGATTAGCATGCCGTGCTAATCGATACACACTCCACTTAAATCAACTTGAATTTGTCCCTGATCGTGTTGCTACACACCGACGAGGCATAATGTCTCCAAGGTACGGAAAACAGTCGAAAAAACGTATTTGACTCTGTGTTTGTAATGTGTTTGAGAAAATGGCGGATGACGTCACGTTGTGATGTCATCGCTCCGAGAGCGAATAATAGAAAGGCGTTTAATTCGCCAAAATTCACCCATTTAGAGTTCGGAAATCGGTTAAAAAAATATATGGTCTTTTTTTCTGCAACATCAACGTATATATTGACGCTTACATAGGTCTGGTGATAATGTTCCCCTTTATGTTTTTCAACTTGTTTAAGTCGGGGTCCACGTTAATCAACATTAAACTGCCTCAAATTGTTGCTCAGATGAAATAAAATGACAGTTTCAAGTCAACTCAGTCTCAGATTAACTTTTCTTTACCACTCGCACGACTCCTATAGGACAGGGATTCTCAAACTGTGGTATGCCAATGAATCCCTTGATTAAAGTACAATGTTTTATGTGCCTACATTCAAATACAGTGTTACTGTTCAAACTGTGTAATGTTAAAGTGGGCAAAAATATGAAATATACTTGCTTTTGATAAATACTTTAGCTAATGTATTTAAATGTTGGTCATTGGCGAGCCAAGTGTTTTGTGAGGTAGTACTTGGTGAAAAAAATTTAAAAACACTGTTATAGGACAGTGGTTCTCAACCTTTTTTCAGTGATGTACCCCTTGTGAACATTTTTTTAATTCAAGTACCCCCTAATCAGAGCAAAGCATTTTTGGTTGGAAAAAAAAGAGATAAAGAAGTAAAATCCAGCACTATGTCATCAGTTTCTGATTTTCTTAAATTGTATAACAGTGCAAAATATTGCTCATTTGTAGTGGTCTTTCTTGAATTATTTGGAAAAAAGGTATAAAATAACTAAAAAAATTGTTAAAAAAAAAAACGTGATTCATTTATAAATAAAGATTTCTACACATAGAAGTAATCATCAACTTAAAGTGCCGTCTTTGAGGATTGTAATAGAGATCCATCTGGATTCATCAACTTAATTCTAAACATTTCTTCACAACATTTCTTCAATATTTATGGAACATGTCCACAAAAAAATCTAGCTGTCAACACTGAATATTGCATTGTTGTATTTTTTTTTCAAAGTTATGAACCTACATTAATATTTTGTTGAAGTATTATTCAATAAATATATTTATAAAGGATTTTTGAATTGCTGCTATTTTTAGAATATTAAAAAAAATCACACGTACCCCTTGGCATACCTGCAAGTACCCCCAGGGGTACGCTTACCCCCATTTGAAAACCACTGTTATAGGAAATAATGGAACGAGAAATAGTCTGTTCCTGGGAAAGAAACGTGGTAAATGTAGAATAAAATAATGATTAATCGATTAATTCGATTATAAACAGCTTTTGTTTATACTCTGTTGCTTTGATTAATCGTTTGTGCAACAAACAAAAAATAAAATAATTTAAACAAGTTGAATAGAGCAGTGGTCCCCAACCTTTTTGTATCCGCGGACCGATCAAAGCTTAATAATTTGTCCCGCGGTCCGGGGGGGTATGTGTATATTGTGTTCTTTATGTTGATTTAATAAAAAAAAATAAAAAAAATGTATGTTTGTATTTTTTTTTAGATATATAATTTTTAAATAAAAATGTATAAAAAATTATTCTGCGGCTCGGTACCAATCGGAGCACGGCCCGGTGCTGGGCCGCTGCCCGGTGGTTGGGGACCACTGGAATAGAGGATGAAAAAATAGTAAAAGAATGTAAAGAGTAAATTGAAGGTAGACACCAAAAAGTGGTTATGGTAAACAAAACGTAAATGGAAGGTCAGCAGAAGGAAAAAGAAGTTAAACTGATGGTAAAAGAAGGTAAATAGGTAAACAGAAAATACATAGAAGGTAAAGGAAGGTAAAACAAAAGGTAAAATAAGGTAAAATGAAGGTTATGACACGAGAATGTTTTTTTATTTCAATTAATTCCCTCAAAATACACATTAAGGTTTGTTTTGTCACGGTTACTCGATTAATGAACAAACTAAACGATAGACTTAGACTTCCTTTTTATTGTCATTCAAATTTGAACTTTACAGCACAGATAAGAAGGAAATGTTGTTACATAAGCTCATAGTAGTGTAGGATAATAAAAGCAATACGGTGCATATATAATAAAGTAAATATGTATAAATAATATATTAATGTATATATGTGTATGTATATATATATATATATATATATATATATATATATATATATATATATATATATATATATATATATATATATATATATATATATATATATATATATATATATATATATATATATATATATATATATATATATATATATATATATATATATAAAATAAATAAATATATACAAATTGTTTCCTGGGAAACAGATCAAGGAGCTCTTTGTATTATTAGGTCCATCAGTGCTAAATATTATAAACTTATCACTTTCCTCGGGCACTGTTCCCCTAGCATTCAAAAAAGCGGTTATTCATCCTCTTCTTAAAAGACCTAACCTCGATCCTGACCTCATGGTAAACTACTGACCGGTGTCTCACCTTCCCTTTATTTCAAAAATCCTCGAAAAAATTGTTGCGGAGCAGTTAAATGAACACTTAGCGTCTAACAATCTATGTGAAACCTTTCAATCCGGTTTCAGGGCAAATCACTCCACGGAGACAGCCCTTGCAAAAATGACTAATGATCTATTGCTAACGATGGATTCTGATGCGTCATCTATGTTGCTGCTCCTCGATCTTAGCGCTGCTTTCGATACTGTCGATCATAATATTTTATTAGAATGTATCAAAACACGAATTGGTATGTCAGACTTAGCCCTGTCTTGGTTTAACTCTTATCTTACTGATAGGATGCAGTGTGTCTCCCATAACAATGTGACCTCTGACTACGTTAAGGTAACGTGTGGACTCTCGCGACTGTGTTGGATCCATTATGGGTTGAACTTTCACAGTATCATGTTAGACCCGCTCGACATCCATTGCTTTCCTCCTCTCCAAGGTTCTCATAATCATCATTGTCACCGACGTCCCACTGGGTGTGAGATTTCCTTGCCCTTATGTGGGCCTACCGAGGATGTCGTAATGGTTTGTGCAGCCCTTTGAGACACTAGTGATTTAGGGCTATATAAGTAAACATTGATTGATTGATTGATTGATTACTGAACAGATAAATATATTGCACTTTTTCACATGCATCCACGTTTATGGATGTATCGTATTTCCTTGAATAACCGCCGGGGCGCTAATTAATTTAAAACCTTTTCTCACTCATGCGCTTATTCAAGGCATGCGGTAAAAGTAAGCAGGCGCTAATAATTTTAAAACCTCTTCTCACCCCTGCGGTTACCAATGGCATGCAGTAAAAAAAATTGATACCAGGACATGAAAAGCACATTTAATAAATAAAAAAAAAACGTTATTATGGTTATTTTCAGCACCGAAGGCTTGGAATAATCTACAATCGAATATTCAACTTAAAACCCTTGTTACATTAAATGAGTTTAAAGCTTCTGTGAAAGAATTGCAGTCTACCTTGTCTGTATGCACATGTCATATGAGCAAGTTTTAATGTTGTAAATGTGATGTTTTATGTGTTGTTTCCTGTTTTTAATGTAACCTTGCTGCTGCCCTCATGGCCAGGTCTCCCTTGGAAAAGAGATCTTTGATCTCAATGGGATTTTGCCTGGTTGTAAAGGCTGCCGGTAAATAAAAAATAAATGAAAGGTGGTCTTACCTTTTGCTTGTAAATGAGATCCATGCCGACTCCTTCTGATCAGGGGCATCGATGGCTTGTTTATAGAAGTATTCCTTATCTTTCTTCAGTTTTAAAAAGTCTCTCAGAAAACTGCTATCAGACCGCTGCTATCAGTTAGCTCGGGTGCGGGCGATTCCCCTCTCGTTCTGCTCCGTGGGTGATCTCTTTATCCCAGGACCACCAAGAAAGGACATGGCTTGAGCAGTTTGACTTTGTTTATTTTTCAATAAAACCTCAGTCCTGGTCGTTCTCCCGTTTGCGCGCCGATATCTTGAGCAGGGCTGCTACAACTAGCGTGCCCTGCCTGTCTGTCTGACCGTCGGCTCCACAGGTGGTACAGGTATATTGATAAAACATAGCTGCTTATTGTTATTTTTAGCATACCGGTATTCAATAGCTTGGACCTTAAATCCTACTGAATAGCTCTTAATCTTCTTCCCTTTATGCGATTTCAAATTGTTAAAATAAGCTTCTTCCATTTTGAAAAGGATGACGAATTTGACCCGGCGGTAATAATAATATTAAGCATGCGCTAATAATTTTGCGAAGCGAGTTTGACCCGGCAGTAATTCAAGGCAGGCTCTTATTACATGCCCGGCGGCAATTCAAGGAAATACGGTTTTATTGTCTTTTTTATTTCAGCGAGTTAATCCATTTTGGGGGGAGTTGAGGGGATAATTTATATATGATGCGTTCAAAAGTCTTACGGCCTAATGGAAGAAGCTGTTACAGAATCTGGAAGTTCTGCTTCGGAGGCTGGGGAACATCTTTCTAGAGTCCAGCAGTGAAAACAGTCCTTGGTGCGGGTGGAAGGAGTCTTTGCAGATTTTCTGAGCCCTGGTCAGGCAGCGGCTTTTTGCGATCTCCTGGATAGGAGGAAGAGGAGTCCTGATGATCTTTTCCGCCGTCGTCACCACTGTCTAGAGCAAGGGTAGGGAACCTATGGCTCGGGAGCCAGATGTGGCTCTTTTGATGACTGCATCTGGCTCTCGGATAAATCTGAGCTAGCATTGCCTAACGTGATAAAAAATGAATAATTCCACTTGTAATCACAGTGTTAAAAATAATGTTCAAAATATAAATAAATAAATAAATGATAAATGGGTTGTACTTGTATAGCGCTTTTCTACCTTCAAGGTACTCAAAGCGCTTTGACACTACTTCCACATTTACCCATTCACACACACATTCACACACTGATGGAGGGAGCTGCCATGCAAGGCGCCAACCAGCACCCATCAGGAGCAAGGGTGAAGTGTCTTGCTCAGGACACAACGGACGTGACGACGTTGGTACATTCTCATGCATTTTTAATCCATCCATCCGTTTCTACCGCACCTGTTCAAGATGTTGCGTTAATGGTAAGAAGTTATTTATTTATTATTGGTTAGTGTGGGGCTTGCCCTCCTGGGGGTTCTTCAGACCACCAAGCACCAACATGAGAGCCTGTTTCAGGGTTACAATATTGTCTTATTTTTCAATAAGTCCCTAAGTTGCTTTCCAGCAATTGTATTATTCTCTTTCGTTTTCGCTCGCGCTCTGGCTCCAGCCCCAACCCCGTCTCTCCTCCTGGCTGCTGCTTATAAATAAATAAATAAATAAATAAATAAATAAATGGGTTGTACTTGTATAGCGCTTTTCTACCTTCAAGGTACTCAAAACGCTTTGACACTACTTCCACATTTACCCATTCACACACACATTCACACACTGATGGAGGGAGCATATAACAGAGTGACAGGTGATTAGATTACAAGGCCCAGGTGGGCCGTCTACACACCTGTCGCTGATTTAGAGGCCGGTCCTGGCACACCCCAGTTCACTGCAGGCCCACAGGCCACGCCCCCTCCACAGTTAGCTTCAGAATAACAATGTTATAACAAAGAATAAGAGACCTATTATACGCTAGAAATGTTGGTCTTACTTAATAATGCACGCGTTTAGTTGTGTTCAGTGTTAAAAAAATATTATATGGCTCTTACGGAAATACATTTTAAAATATTTGGCTTTTTGGCTCTCTCAGCCAAAAAGGTTCCCGAGCCCTGGTCTAGAGAGACTTCCAGTCTGAGGCTTTGCAGGCTCCAGTCCAGAAAGAGATGCTGTTGGTCAGCATCTATAGTGCCTCTCTATAGAATACTTGATTACTAAAATAATGGACAGCTGCAGAACTAATCAGCAAAAAAAAAAACATGTCGACAAAAACGCCAACAAGTAGCAAAGTGCGTAAATACGCGCGTGTGGTCGAGGGAATGCATTAATGCTTTTCCCAAATGAAAATAATTGTATAATGCGCCCTGCTCGCAATCGGGCAACGGGTGGAGTGTAGAGTAAAGACCCAGAAAGCGGGATGGAGGTGTGTGTGTGTGTGTGTGTGTGTGTGAGGGGGGGGGTGACCTAATTTTGGTACCTGTGACATCCCCTCTGCCAGAAAATGACCTTCCAAAGCTGTGATAGCATTAGATGCAGTCATCCCTCATTCAAAGGCCTTGTTGGCCTCTTTACTAAGCAAAGAGTCCTGTCATTATGGGCCCCTTGCCAAGGGGGCAATGTGTGTGTGTGTGTGTGTGTGTGTGTGTGTGTGTGTGTGGACCACTCTCCCTGATCCTGATCTACACTTCATTTATGATTAGAGATCATAGCAGGAATCTGAGGGTGAATGGAATGAGTGGAGGACACAGCCCCGAGGCGGGTGGGTGGGGGGGGGGATGATTACTCGTTAAGTGGCCCTTCTCGTGCCATTATAGGCAGTGGAGGCTGACAGAGCACATCATGAGCGAGTGTAAGTGCACGCTCCACTCTTCCCCTTTAATTTGGCATCATGACCCCCCCCTCCCCTCCACACCTCCTGGTGCTCAACCGCTAATGTCCTCCTCCTGCATTTTTTTTTGTCCTCCTGCAAGGAAGTGGCTTGCTGACATGTCACTTTTTGAATGGCAACGACTGTTTTGCCATGAGCAGGAAAGACCAAAATAAGTCACTTTTGTTATACGAGCCGAGCACCACATGGTTATGGTTGAATGTGGGGGTGTAACAGTATACACAGGGTCACAGTTCACTTCATTTTTGGTACAGTAATCAATCAAAGTTGACCCATATAGCCATTAATCACACATGTCTCAAAGGGCTGCGCAAGTCACGACGACGTCCTCGGCTCAGATCCGTATCAGGGCGAGAAAAAGCTTAAAGGCCTACTGAAACCCACTACTACTGACCATGCACTCTGATAGTTTATATATCAATGATGAAATATTAACATTGCAACACATGCCAATACGGCCTTTTTAGTTTACTAAATTGCACTTTTAAATTTCGCGCCGAAGTATCCTGTTGAAACGTCGCGGTATGGTCAGGCGTGCGCGTGACGTCACGCATTGTAGAGGACATTTTGTTCCAGCATCACTCCCCGCTATAAGTCGTCCGTTTTCATCGCATAATTCCACGGTATTCCAGACATCTGTGTTTCTGAATCTTTTGCAATTTGTTCAATGAATAATGAAGACGTCAAAGAAGAAAGCTGTAGGTGGGAAGCGGTGTATTGTGGCCGGCTTTAGCAACACAAACACAGCCGGTGTTTCATTGTTTACATTCCCGAAAGATGACGGTGAAGCTTTACTATGGAACACAGAGGTCAAGTGAACACTGTTGGATTGTACCACACACACAAAGTACAGTGTAATATGCAGCGATCATTTCGAAAGATCGTGTTTCGAAGAGGGTCCCTTGCGAAGGGCAGAGATGGTCATCGCCACCACCCGTCGACTGGTGCTGAAGAAAGGTGCGGGTTGCACAGGTACGACAATATAATCTCATTAAAACACTAGTAACACAATAAGCAGATAAGGGATTTTCCAGAATGATCCTAGTAAATGTGTCTAATAACATCTGAATCGCTCCCACTGCCCTCGTCTTTTTTTTTCTAGTCCTTCACTCTCACTTTCCTCATCCACAAATCTTTCATCCTCCCTCAAATTAATGGGGAAATCGTCGCTTTCTTGGTCCGAATCGCTCTCGCTGCTGGTGGCCATGATTGTAAACAATGTTCAGATGTGAGGAGCTCTACAACCCGTGACGTCACGCGCACATCATCTACTTCCGGTACAGGCAAGGCTTTTTATCAGCACCAAAAGTTGCGAACTTATCGTCGATGTTCTCTACTAAATCCTTTCATCAAAAATATGGCAATATCGCAAAATGATCAAGTATGACACATAGAATGGACCTGCTATCCCCGTTTTAAATAAGAAAATCTAATTTCAGTAGGCCTTTAACCCAATGGGAAAAAGGAGAAACCTTGGACGTGGGGAGCCCCCCCTTTGAGTGGACTGTGCTGAGTGCATACAGTTAATATGAGAGTCAAGTTTATAGTGGATTCTCTTCTATGCATACAAGTCTACAGAGCAGAGACATCACCAACTGATGGAACTCGGAACACCAAGTACAGTGGTCAGCAACCCGTGGCTCTTGAGCCGCATGCGGCTCTTTAGCACCGCCCTGGTGGCTCCCTGCAGCTTTTTCAAAAATGGAAAAAGATGGCAGGGGGGAATATTTGTTGTTGTAATAATGTTTGTGTAGGAGGACACACAACTAGGGGTGTAACGGTACGTGTATTTGTATTGAACCGTTTCGGTACAGGGGTTTTGGTTCGGTTCGGAGGTGTACCGAACGAATTTCCACACGGACATATTAGGTAGCGTACCGCTTGTTGTGATGTGTGTGACAATCATTGGTACTTTAACTTTAACTTTAAACAATGCACACCGAGGCACAACACATGGCATGCTAACAGGGACCGGGCTACGATAGACTGACCATACCTCCTCTTTTGCGGGGCTGTCCGGGTGGAGTTTCTTAAATGCCTCAAATGTCCGGCATTTCAAGTTAGGGTTGCGTGTATTTTCAATGTACGTTCAGGGTTAAGAAGGGGTTAAAAACAAAACAAATTGTGCACGCAGCAACATTCGCGAGGGAGGGGCAGAGACAGAGAGCAAGAGTTATGATAAAGGCGCATGCGTCGCCAGGCTCTGCTTTTTACCTGTAGATTTATCAGATTTTATTTTTTATTATCTGTAGCAGGGGTGTCTAAAGTGTGCCCCGAAAGCCATTTTCGGCCCACAGCTAATTTTATAAAGGCCCACGGCACATTGTAAGAAAACTATTAAAATAAGCAAAAACATAAAAGTGAAATAAAAAAGCTTAAAGGCTAAATGTAATTTAGAAAAAGTTGCAACATTGACTAATAAAACAAAGCTGTTTTTTATTCTTTCAAACTGTCATTGCTCAAAACATAATATTGAATCAAAATCATTATGAATTATTTTTTACCTATCCAAGGTTCCCATTACCTCACAACAAATATTTCACTAAGAAAAATATTTTCGGCGTAAGATTTTGTACATTTGGTAAATACTTAACCCAAAAATGTACATTTTGTTGTTTTCTTACTGTACCGAAAATTAACTGAACCGTGGTATGTACCGAACCGAAATTTTTGTGTACCGTTACACCCCTACACACAACACAAACCTTCCTAATTGTCAAAAAGCCCACTGTTTAATATGTTTGTGTTTATGCTTCACTGATGACAGTATTTGGCCAGCGCCGTTTTGTCCCAGTAATTTTGGCGGTCCTTGAACTCACCGTTGTTTGTTCACATGTACGACTTTCTCCGTCGCTGCCACAGAAAGACGTGTTTCATGCCACTCCTTCTTTGTCTCATTTTGTACACCAAACGTTTTATGCTGTGAGTGAATACACAAAGCTGAGCTTTGTTGATGTTATTGACTTGCGTGGAGTGCTAATAATCCATGCTAACGTGCTATTTAGGCTAGCTGGGTGTACAAATTGCATCATTACGCCTTGTTTTTAGGTATATTTGATCTCATTTAATTTCCTTTACTTACGTCCTCTGTGGATTTAACTTATATTTGCATGTCTCATGACACATTATCTGTATTTCTGATCATGTGCCATGTTGTTTCAGACCACAGCAAACGTTCGCCAGCTTGCAAAGATTGTAATAAATCCATTAAAATAAATCCTTTACCTTGGGCACAAACATCTATACCTTTGGCAGTTTTAAGCCAGGCATTTCTAGGAGTTACTGTATCTAACGCTCTGAGACACTTACCTGTTGCCTTCATTATAACACTTACATAAGGCTCATAACTTTTTGCGGCTCCAGACGTCATTGCAGACATTTTTTCATTTAAGTGGCCACTATACTATAAAGAATTATTCAGGACGCCAAATAATGATAATTGCAGGCGGTTTAAACCAGAGTTTTTCAAACATTTTTTCGTTGAAAAAGCCCCAGAGGCACACCACCAGTAGAAAACATAAAAAATTTAACTCAGCAGCCGATATTGACAGTAAAAAGCCGTTCTCGCAATTGTTGGATATGATTTCAATCCATAACCAAATGCATCACTATAGCTCTTGTCTTAAAGTAGGTGTACTGTCACCACCTATCACATCAAGCCGTGACTTATTTAGAGTTTTTGGGTGTTTTCCTGTGTAGTGTTTTAGTCCTTGTCTTGCGCTCCTATTTTGGTGTTGACTGTCATGGCTTTGTGGACGCCGTCTGCTCAAGTCTTTGCTGTCGTCCAGCATTCTATTTTTGTTTACTTAGCAGCCATTTCAGTTTCAGCTTCGTTTTGCAAAGCCATCCCTAAGCTTCAATGCCTTTTCTTAGCAGCTCTTGCCTTTTGTTTATTTTTGGTTTAAGCATTAGATACCCTTTGTTTTAGTCCTTGTCTTGCTCTCCTATTTTGGTGTTGACTGTCATGGCTTTGTGGACGCCGTCTGCTCAAGTCTTTGCTGTCGTCCAGCATTCTGTTTTTGTTTACTTAGCAGCCATTTCAGTTTCAGCTTCGTTTTGCAAAGCCATCCCTAAGCTTCAATGCCTTTTCTTAGCAGCTCTCGCCTTTTGTTTATTTTTGGTTTAAGCATTAGATACCCTTTGTTTTAGTCCTTGTCTTGCTCTCCTATTTTGGTGATGACTGTCATGGCTTTGTGGACGCCGTCTGCTCAAGTCTTTGCTTTCGTCCAGCATTCTGTTTTTGTTTACTTAGCAGCCATTTCAGTTTCAGCTTCGTTTTGCAAAGCCATCCCTAAGCTTCAATGTCTTTTCTAGCAGCTCTCGCCTTTTGTTTATTATTGGTTTAAGCTTTAGATACCCTTTTTACCTGCAAACCATTGTCGTCGTTCCCGACATCTACTACGTCAGTGCTGCCACCTACTGATATGGAAGAGCATTACACGGTTACTCTGCCGAGCTCTAGACAGCACTGACACTCAACAACAGCACAATTGCGGATTATAATTACTGGTTTGCAAAAACACCCGGAGGGTGTGTTCCAACTATCGTGGGATCACACTCCTCAGCCTTCCCGGTAAGGTTTATTCAGGTGTACTGGAGAGGAGGCTACGTCGGATAGTCGAACCTCGGATTCAGGAGGAACAGTGTGGTTTTCGTCCTGGTCGTGGAACTGTGGACCAGCTCTATACTCTCGGCAGGGTTCTTGAGGGTGCATGGGAGTTTGCCCAACCAGTCTACATGTGCTTTGTGGACTTGGAGAAGGCATTCGACCGTGTCCCTCGGGAAGTCCTGTGGGGAGTGCTCAGAGAGTATGGGGTATCGGACTGTCTTATTGTGGCGGTCCGTTCCCTGTACGATCAGTGCCAGAGCTTGGTTCGCATTGCCGGCAGTAAGTCGAACACATTTCCAGTGAGAGTTGGACTCCGCCAAGGCTGTCCTTTGTCACCGATTCTGTTCATAACTTTTATGGACAGAATTTCTAGGCGCAGTTGAGGGGTTCCGGTTTGGTAACCGCAGGATTAGGTCTCTGCTTTTTGCAGATGATGTGGTCCTGATGGCTTCATCTGACCGGGATCTTCAGCTCTCGCTGGATCGGTTCGCAGCCGAGTGTGAAGCGACCGGAATGAGAATCAGCACCTCCAAGTCCGAGTCCATGGTTCTCGCCCGGAAAAGGGAGGAGTGCCATCTCCGGGTTGGGGAGGAGACCCTGCCCCAAGTGGAGGAGTTCAAATACCTCAGAGTCTTGTTCACGAGTGAGGGAAGAGTGGATCGTGAGATCGACAGGCGGATCGGTGCGGCGTCTTCAGTAATGCGGACGTTGTACCGATCTGTTGTGGTGAAGAAGGAGCTGAGCCGGAAGGCAAAGCTCTCAATTTACCGGTCGATCTACGTTCCCATCCTCACCTATGGTCATGAGCTTTGGGTCATGACCGAAAGGATAAGATCACGGGTACAAGCGGCCGAAATGAGTTTCCTCCGCCGTGTGGCGGGGCTCTCCCTTAGAGATAGGGTGAGAAGCTCTGCCATCCGGGAGGAACTCAAAGTAAAGCCGCTGCTCCTCCACATTGAGAGGAGCCAAATGAGGTGGTTCGGGCATCTGGTCAGGATGCCACCCGAACGCCTCCCTAGGGAGGTGTTTAGGGCACGTCCAACCGGTAGGAGGCCACGGGGAAGACCCAGGACACGTTGGGAAGACTATGTCTCCCGGCTGGCCTGGGAACGCCTCGGGATCCCCCGGGAAGAGCTAGACGAAGTGGCTGGGGAGAGGGAAGTCTGGGTTTCCCTGCTTAGGCTGTTGCCCCCGCGACCCGACCTCGGATAAGCGGAAGATGATGGATGATGGCTAGATGGTTTGCAAAAAACATTTTTAACCCAATTGGGTGAAATGACATAATCTCCCACGGCACACCAGACCGTATCTCACAGCACGCACAGAGGTTGAAAAACACTGGTTTGTACCATAACCGCATATTTGACGGGGGGACTATGTACCATTTGACTCACATTTTAATGCAATTCTCATGTCAAGGCTTCCTTGCATTTAAAGCAGGGGTCGGGAACCTTTTTGGCTGGGAGAGCCATGAAAGCCAAATATTTTAAAATGTATTTCCGTAAGAGCCATATAACATTATTAACAACAATTACAACTGTCAGGTTCAAACACTGATGACATCTATTAAACAGACAAGAAGCAAGGAGTTAAACAGAGACAGGAATCAATTTAGCTCAATGAGGAGAGAAACCTGTAGACCTGTACCCTTGTACAATTCTACGCCTTCTCGTTCATTTGGACTTTCCCAGATTACAACAACTAAATGTGTGCATCTCCTATTCTTTTTAATGACGTTGTTATTCTCAAGTTAGCTATACTTTTGACCATTAATGCGACTTCTTGAACAGGTGCGTTAGAAACGGATAGATGGATTAAAATGCATGAGAATGTTTTATATTTTGAAGAATATTTTTAACACTGTGATTACCAGCGGAATTATTAAATATTTATCCTGGTAAGCAACCTCAGCTAGGATTTATCTGAGAGCCAGGTGCGGTCATCAAAAGAGCCGCATCTGGCTCGAGAGCCATAGGTTCCCTACCCCTGATTTAAAGTCTTGTTCAATAAGGCAGCATTAGATAAACATGAGAAGATTATTTGTGTAGCAAGCAATGAGCAGTGGACACCCGCGCTTTGCTGCTCTGTGCTGTTTCATTTCAGCCCACGTATCGGCAAGGACAGAGAAAATGAATAGCTTGTCCTGCTGCCATACAAGCTATTCCACCCAGCAAAGAGGATTAGGGCTGCCAAATAGACCGTTTTTAAATATGCAGGCAGAAATTATTTCCCTATGTATATATAGATATATAATTTATACAAAAAAAAAGAATATCGTTATTTTCCATCTATTTGAACTAGTATTGCAAATATAGTACTGCACCCACTACGAAGATGTCAACACAAGAGTTAATTGGACCAGCATGGCACAGGAGTAGCATCCGTCATTGCCATGGCAACTCTGGATCAGCTTCTATTATTCGGACCAGCCAGGATACCTCTTGCATTTTAAGTTATGACATTACACACAACAGAGAGTCTCTATAACATTCTGGAGGTGTGGAATATTTGGGCGCCTCACAATTTGATTCCATTCAATCCTTGGGGTGACTGTTTGATTCAGAATCTGTATATTTTTTTGGACAAAACTGTCAGGCTTGTCCTTGACAGTTTGGCCATGTTTTAGTTTTTCCTCTGCGTTTGTCTTTGTTTCCTGTCAGCGCTCTTATTTTGTCCGTTTCCTGTTTGTCTCCCTGAGTGCTGTGGCTGATTGGCACCTGGCCACACCTGGTGTCAATCAGCCAGAAACTATTTAAAGGTGCCTTTCCCCTCCAGTCAGGGCTGGATTATTGTCACCACTACCTGTCGATGTCATTAATACTTATCGTTGTAGCTGTGTCTACTTCTGTTCACTCTGCTCGTGTCACAGTAAGTGTTTTTGTTTCCAGTCCACAGTTAGCCTTTGTGCTAGTTTTTGTTCATAGTCAAGTTTGTTCTCCGCCTTGTGCGCGCCTTTTGTTTGTACCCTTTTGTTTGTTCTTTTTTTAGTGTTAAATCAAATCATGCTTACCTTCACAATGCCTGCCGCCTTCTCTGCATCTTGGGGTTCGTCACAAACTCTACTTGACAAAAACCTTATAAAAAAGAGGTTACCGCTGCTGACTTTTCCTGCATTGCTGGCCTGAAAAAAATATTTAAAAAATGTTTTTAAAAGTTTGCTTACCAAAATCACAGAATGATAATCAATCTAATAAAATACAATTATTTATTTATTTAGAAAATAAACACATAATCTAGGAAATTATGAATTGTAATCGGAATAAAAATGGGATTTAGATGTGAATCGATTTTTTTAACACCCCTATAGATATAGATTCTGTTTGATTCAGAATCTATATATTTTTTGGACAACATCTTATAAAAAAGAGGTTACAGGTTACAACAGCTCCTCCTAGCTGCTGACGTTTCCTGCATTGTTGGCCTGAAAAATGTATTTAAAAAAATGTTTTTAAAAGTTTGTTTACCAAAATCACAGAATGCTATTCAATCTAGTAAAATAAAGTTATGTATTTATTTATAAGATAAATACATCGTCTAGAAAATTATGAATAGTAATCGGAATAAGTAAAAATTGTGATTTTAGATGTGAATAAACATTTTTAACACCCCTAATAAATGCTGTTTGCTTCAGAATCTATATTTTTGGGAGAAAACCTTATAAAAAAAGAAGTTACAGGTCACAACAGCTCCTCTTAGCTGCAGACTTTTCCTGGATAGTTGGTCCTGAAAAATGTATTAGAAAAAATGTTTTTAAAATGTCTTTTATCAAAATCACAGAATTCTAATCAATCTAATAAAAGAAAGTTATGTATGTATTTAGAAAAAAAATACATAACCTAGAAAATGGACAAATCTAGAAAAATCTGAATTTTTTACCGAAATAATTAAAAAATAAGCTTTAGATGAGAATCTATTTTTTTAACACCCCTAAAAAATGCTGTTTGATCCAGAATCTATATATTTTTGGGTACAAAACCTTATAAAAAAGAGGTTACAGTTTACAACATCTCCTCTTAGCTGCTGATTTTTCCTGCTTTGTTGGTTCTGAATTTTTTTTTTGAAAAATGGTTTTAAAAGTTTGTTTACCAAAATCACATAATGCTAATCAATCTAATAAAAGAAAGTTATGTATTTATTTAGAAAATAAATACATCATCTAGAAAATTATGAATAGCAATCGGAAAAAGTAAAATATTTTATATGTGAAACAATTTTTTTAACACCCCTAATAAATGCCGTTTGCTTCAGAATCTATATATTTTTGGACAAAACCTTATTAAAAAAGACGTTTCAGGTTTCAACAGCTCCTCTTAGCTGCTGACTTTTCCTGCATTGTTGGCCTGAAAAATGTATTTAATTTGATTTTATTTTTTAAAAGTTTGTTTACCAAAATCACAAAATGCTAATCAATCTAATAAAATAAAGTTATGTATTTATTTAGAAAATAAATACATCATTTAAAAAATCGACAATCTAGAACATTATGGATAGTAATCAGAATAAGTAAAAAATGGGATGTAGATGTGAATCGTTTTTTTTTTAACACCCCTAATAAATGCTCCAATTAGATTCATTAATTCATCCCACTATAGAGGGGGGATGTGAGCGTAAGAAACAATCATTCTTTAGTGTTTTTGTAACTATGTAATTTAGATACTGTTTATAAAAATCAGAATTAAATTATTCTAAAATAAGCAAACCACCACCAAGGTAGTGGCCTAGTGCAGTGGTCCCCAACCACCGGGCTGTGGCTCAATTGGTACTGGGCCGCAGAAGAATTTAAAAAAAATGTATTTCTTTTTTTTATTTTTTTATTTTAATTATTTTTTTTTAAATCAACATAAAAAACACAAGATTCACTTACAATTAGTGCACCAACCCAAAAAAACTCCCTTTTTTCATGACACAAAAAAAATAAAAAAATTATCAAGCGTTGATCGGTCCGCAGCTAGAAAAAAGTTGGGGACCATTGGCCTACTGGATAGAGTGTCCGCCCCGGGATCGGTAGGTCATTTGTTCAAACCCCGGCCGAGTCATACCAAAGACTATAAAGATGGGACCCATTACCTCCATTCTTGGCACTCAGCATCAAGGGTTGGAATTGAGGGTTAAATCACCAAAAATGATTCCCGAGCGTGGCCACTGCTGCTGCTCACTGCTCCCCTCACCTCATTGATCATTGTGGACAACAAAGGACTTGTCGCACTTACCGCTCTTGTCCTCTGTGCTTTTTGGGATCCACCGCGGTAAGCCAGGACATATATTATACCTATAATGTCCTGCTGGGTAGCAACTTGGAAAAACTTTATTTTGGAAGTGTTGTGAACGCAGCACGCTGGGACGAATGTCCACCCGCATGCACCCAATAGAAACGAGGCAGCCATCCTTTCATATTAAAGGCCTACTGAAAGCCACTACTACCGACCACACAGTCTGATAGTTTATATATCAATGATGAAATATTAACATTGCAACACATGCCAATACGGCCTTTTTAGTTTACTAAATTGTAATTTTAAATTTCCCGCCAAGTGTCGTGTTGAAAACGTCGCAATATGATGACGCGTGCGTTTGACGTCTCGGATTGTAGCGGACATAATTTTCCAGCCCGATCCAAGCTAAAAGTAGTCTGCTTTAATCGCATAATTACACAGTATTCTGAACATCTGTGTTGCTGAATCTTTTGCAATTTGTTCAATTAAGAATGGAGAAGTCAAAGTAGAAAGATGGAGGTGGGAATCTTTTAGCCTTTAGCCACACAAACACAGCCGGTATTTCCTTGTTTAAAATTCCCGAAGGTGAAGCTTTACTATGGATCAGAGCGGTCAAACGAACATGGAACATTTGGTAATAAGTTGGCTCTTACTGTAGTTATGAGCGGAGCCCGCATCCTCCTGCAGCTGTTGCGACTATTACCTCCTCCCACAGAGACACTGGCGGTCACTACACCCGTGGCCACACCCCTCCGACTTTCAGCTGCTATATGATCTCACTAAAACACTAGCAACACAATAGGCAGATAAGGGATTTTCCAGAATTATACTAGTAAATGTGTCTAACATCTGAATCGCTCTCACTGCAATCGCCTTTTTTTCTTCTTCTAGTCCTTCACTATCAATATCCTCATCCACGAATCAATCAATCAATCAATGTTAATTTATATAGCCCCAAATCACAAATGTCTCAAAGGACTGCACAAATCATTACGACTACAACATCCTCGGAAGAACCCACAAAAGGGCAAGGAAAACTCACACCCAGTGGGCAGGAAGAATTCACATCCAGTGGGACGCCAGTGACAATGCTGACTATGAGAAACCTTGGAGAGGACCTCAGATGTGGCCAACCCCCCCCCTCTAGGGGACCGAAAGCAATGGATGTCGAGCGGGTCCAACATGATACTGTGAAAGTTCAATCCATAGTGGCTCCAACACAGCCGCGAGAGTTCAGTTCAAGCGGATCCAAGACACTAGCGAGAGTCCCGTCCACAGGAGACCATCTCAAGCGGAGGCGGGTCAGCAGCGTAGAGATGTCCCCAACCGATACAGGCGAGCGGTCCATCCTGGGTCCCGACGAGCGGTCCATCATGGGTCTCGACTCTGGACAGCCAGTACTTCATCCATGGTTATCGGACCGGACCCCCTCCACAAGGGAGGGGGGGACAAAGGGGAAAGAAAAGAAGCGGCAGATCAACTGGTCTAAAAAGGAGGTCTATTTAAAGGCTAGAGTATTCATCCTCGCTCCAATTAATGGGGAAATAGTCGCTTTCTCGGTCCGAATCGCTCTAGCTGCTGGTGGCTATGGTTATAAACAATGTTCAGATGTGAGGCGCTCTACAACCCGTGACGTCACGCGCACATCGTCTGCTACTTCCGGTAAAGGCAAGGCTTTTTTATTAGCGACCAAAAGTTGCGAACTTTATCGGCAATGTTTTCTACTAAATCCTTTCAGCAAAACTATGGCAATATCGTGAAATGATCAAGTATGACACATATTGGACCTGTTATCCCCGTTTAAATAAGAAAATCTCATTTCAGTAGGCCTTTAAAGTGCGGGGCCGCAAAATATCGTCTTGGGGCCGCGAGTTTAGGACCCCTGTTTTACAATGAACCATATTTTTTTAAAGATTATTGTTTATAGGGTTTAGTTTAAAAAAACAAAACAAAACAAAATAAAAAAAAAACCTAAGCACACATGCCGTCATCCCTTTGATTCTTAAGGCAGACGTGCTACTACTGTATTTTGAGCTCAGATGATTGAGGCCATCCTTATCTTCCCGAGGTGGAAAATAATTGAGACGAGAATGAGATGAAGTCAGTGGATGACGCATGGCACCTGAGTCACACGTGCATGTGCATGTTCTCTGTAGAATAACCAACCTTCACTTTCTTCCCCGCCCTCCACCGGACACTGCAATCTCTCGCCGACTTCTGATTGACAAAGCTAAACCTTTAATCCTGGCTTTGCTCTGTCTTGTGCATCAGCGGAATGGGACTAAATGCAAATGTATAGAATCCACCTCCCTGAAGAATCAATGAGTAGGGGTGTAATGGTGGATCTGTTCAAAGTGTTGTAGTTCTATTGCAACTTAAGCTTTTCAATCTGGCCCGCCGGACATTCCTAAATAACTGTTTTTAGATCTTTAAAGGCCTACTGAAATGCGATTTTCTTATTCAAACGGGGATAGCAGGTCCATTCTATGTGTCATACTTGATCAATTTGCGATATTGCCATATTTTTGCTGAAAGGATTTATTAGAACACATCGACGACAAAGTTCGCAACTTTTGGTACTGATAAAAAAAGTCTTGCCTGTACCGGAAGTAGCAGACGATATGCGCGTGACGTCACGGGTTGTAGAGCTCCTCACATCTGAACATTGTTTACAATCATGGCCACCAGCAGCGAGAGCGGTTCGGACCGAGAAAGCGACGATTTCCCCATTAATTTCAGCGAGGATGAAAGATTCGTGAATGAGGAAAGTGAGAGTGAAGGACTAGAAAAGAAAAAAAAAAGACTATACAGTGGGAGCGATTCAGATGTTATTAGACACATTTACTAGGATATTTCTGGAAAATCCCTTATCTGCTTATTGTGTTACTAGTGTTTTAGTGAGATTATATGGTCGTACCTGTACAACCTGCCTTACCTTTCTTCAGCACCAGTCGACGGGTGGTGGCGATGCCCATCTCTGCCCTTCGCAAGGGACCCTCTTCGAAACACGATCTTTCAAAATGATCGCTGCATAACACACTGTACTTTGTGTGCGTGGTCCAATCCAACCGTGTTCGCTTGACATCTCTGTTCCATAGTAAAGCTTCACCGTGTTAGGTGTAGAAGTGCGTGGACCCCAAGGATGCAGAGACGTAGATGGTAGCAAACAAAGTTCGTCTTTATTCGGACGTAAGGTTGCCAAATATATATTTATAACAAAAGGCAATGGTGGAGCACAAAACACACCATGAACGAACTGAAATAGTTGCTACCAAAAAACTAACCAAAAGCGCTGGACACAACCAGGAAAATACTATATGGAAAAAGTCAACCAAAAGTGCTAAGTATAAACATAAAACGCTAGACGAGGCTAGGGAAAACAAACACTTCTAGAAAGAAGTAACAACAACAAACTAAAAGAGCTAGTCAAGGGTAGAGATACAATCAAACCTGGCGAGGAGCACGAGTCAAACAAAGGTTTGCAAGTGAGCCGAAGGAGCGTAAGCATGCGAGCAATACGGTGGTGGGACACACAACAGGTGTGTGTGGACCGGGATTGGCAGGTGGACTGATGAGTTACCATGGTGACAGGCTAAACAGGAAATAAACAGTCACTTGACGGAGAGTGATACCAGAATGGAAAAATAACTAATATGTGTAGATCCGAGCAGCGGATCGCAACACACCGTCATCTTTCGGGAATGTAGAGAATGAAACACTGGCTCTGTTTGTGTTGCTAAAGCCGCCCGCAATACACCGCTTCCCACCTACAGCTTTCTTCTTTGATGTCTCCATTATTCCTTGAACACATTGCAAAAATATTCAGCCACACAGATGTCCATAATACTGTGGAATTATGTGATCAAAACAGACTAGATAGATAGATAGATAGATAGTACTTTATTTATTCCGTCAGGAGAGTTCCTTCAGGAAAATTACAATTTTCAGCACAATCCCATTCAAGATCAGACAAACATTACAGGGAGACAGAACAGGATCGCTGACGGGTCTGCCGGCTTCCAGCGCCCCTTACAAAAAAGATGACATACAGGTAAACAAGGGGGGGGGAGAAAAAAATAGAAGATTAAAATAAAATTAAAAAATCGGTCTTAGCCTAGGCCCTGGAGTGGGGGTGCAGACTGAGGCCAAGGGAAAAAAAATAAAAATAAATAAAATAAAATAAAAAATAATAATAATAATAAATAAAAATTTAAAAAAAATATACTTATTATACAGCTACTTATAGCTGGGAACGATGCTGGAACAAAATGTCCTCTACAATGCGTGACGTCACGCGCACGCGTCATCATACCGCAACGTTTCAGCACGAAATTTAAAATTGCAATTTAGTAAACTAACCCGGCCAAATTGGCATGTGTTGCAATGTTAATATTTCATCATTGATATATAAACTATCTGACTGCGTGGTCGGTAGTAGTGGGTTTCAGTAGGCCTTTAAGATGGAAAGTGATGTTTTCTAATGACTGTAAGTCTTCAACTATGCAAAGTATTTCAATAGTTGGAATCTCGGCTTTTGCACTATATACTAGTTACTATGGTAATCTAATTAGTTACTATGGTAATCTAAGTCACAGCAGCTCGGACGAGGCACCAAGCAGTGTGGGTGGGGAGCGTTTCCACAGAGCACCCAGCCTGATATGCGGGTGTCAGGGACCGACTGGTAAGGAGATTTTTACAGCAAATTTCTAAAGCTTAGTGATTATCAGACGTATCAGATTGCGTTCATATTTCACTGTTTTTTTTTGCGTTTTGCTTGATTGTAAAATATGTGGATGGATAGGGGGTGTGACGTTCATATGTTCAATCAATCAATCCACTTTATTTATATAGCACATTTAAACAACAATAACGTTTCCAAAGTGCTGCACAGCCATGTTAAAAACAATATTATGCTCCAATATTATGCTGAATAAAAACAATAAATAAATAAATATAAAACCAATAGAAAAAATAACAATATAAAAACAAATATGATTAAAAACAATTTTAAAGGGTAAAATCAATCAAAACAGTAAAACAGGAGTATCTAGCATTGTAAAAGAAGAATAAAATCATCATAGGTCCCCTTTAGCGAAGTGAACTATATTTACATAGCGCTTTTCTCTAGCAACTCAAAGCGCTTTACATAGAGAAACCCAATCCAATCCACTTTATTTATATAGCACATTTAAACAACAATAACGTTTCCAAAGTGCTGCACAGCCATGTTAAAAACAATATTATGCTCCACCAATGACTGAACAAAACAAAAAATGAATAAAAATAAAACCAATAAAAACAATATAAAAACAAATATGATTAAAAACTATTTTAAAGGGTAAAATCAATTAAAACAGTAAAATAGAAATCAAAGTGTATAAAAAACACAGAGAACAGAGGACCACACAACTCACGTAGTGTTAAAAGCCGAAGAATAAAAGCAGGTCTTAAGACGAGACTTAAAACACTCCACTGTGGAAGCAGTTTGAACATGGAGGGGCAGAGTGTTCCAGAGCTTAGGGCCGACCACAGAGAAGGCCCTGTCTCCCTTGGTCTTAAGTCTGGTCTTGGGCACCACGAGCTGGAACTGGCTCTCGGACCTCAGAGCGCGCGCAGGAATGTGAATTTGGATGAGGTCCGAGATATATTGAGGTGCCAGTCCATGTAAAGATTTAAAAACAAACAGCAATGTTTTAAAATCAATTCTAAAATGAACAGTTGTCAATATTCAGCGTTTTATTGTTCATAGTTGATATTGTAAATCCTACATTCTTTATTTTCATGTACATTCTGGGTCTCATTCAGTAAACAAATGTGACATTTCATTCCGTGTAAGGCGGTCTGTCGTACATTTTTTTAGCATTCAATCAGACATTATTGTGAGGTTTCGTATTAGTGTTCCTAAAAAGAGATATACAGGCCCCCAGACACATTTTTTTCTGTAAATTTGGACCCTCGAGTCAAAAATAATTTCCCAAGGCCTGATCTATTACGTTTATCATGTTCTTTTTGGAGCAAGGGATGACTCCCACTCTGACAAAGGCTAGTGTCAGCAGGTAAGCGTCATCTCTTACTAAAGAAGGAAATAAAAACTTGTCTGAACTACACATTTAACAATATCCAAATTTCTCCTTAGTATGGGGAACATATTCACCATTACTTAGTTGCTTATTAACATGCAAATTAGTAACATATTGGCTCTCAATTAGTCATTTATTAAGTACTTATTATTGCCTTATTCTGCATGGCCTTATTATACAACCATTAAGCCATTAACTAAAGAGTCTTCCCTCAATAACCTCAGAATTATTGCTCAATAGTAACCCTAACCTTTGTATGTTCTCCTACTGTCCAAATAACTCTAAAGCAGGGGTCACCAACCTTTTTGAAACCAAGAGCTACTTCTTGGGTATTGATTAATGCAAAGGGCTACCAGTTTGATACACACTTAAATAAATTGCCAGAAAAAGCCAATTTGCTCAATTTACTTTTTGATGAAGAAATCTATACGGTGGAAGAAGGGTTAGTGTGTCTGCCTCACAATACGAAGGTCCTGCAGTCCTGGGTTCAATCCCGGGCTCGAGATCTTTCTGTGTGGAGTTTGCATGTTCTCCCCGTGAATGCGTGGGTTCCCTCATGGTACTCCGGCTTCCTCCCACTTCCAAAGACATGCACCTGGGGATAGGTTGATTGGCAACACTAAATTGGCCCTAGTGTGTGAATGTGAGTGTGAGTGTTGTCTGTCTATCTGTGTTGGCCCTGCAATGAGGTGGCGACTTGTCCAGGGTGTACCCCGCCTTCCGCCCGATTGTAGCTGAGATAGGCGCCAGCGCCCCCCGCGTTCCCAAAAGGGAATAAGCGGTAGAAAATGGATGGATAAAAAAATGGGTATTTCTGTCTGTCATTCCGTCATACATTTTTTTTCCTTTTACGGAAAGTTTTTTGTTGAGAATAAACGATGAAAAAAAACACTTAATTGAACAATTTAAAAGAGGAGAAATAACACAAAAAAAAGAAAATTAAATTT
Organism: Nerophis ophidion; assembly: GCF_033978795.1. Lineage (NCBI taxonomy): Eukaryota > Metazoa > Chordata > Actinopteri > Syngnathiformes > Syngnathidae > Nerophis > Nerophis ophidion. The sequence goes on from NC_084627.1 coordinate 1,974,381, forward strand.
TGAAACATAGTTTATCTTCAATTTCGACTCTTTAAAATTCAAAATTCAACCGAAAAAAAAGAACAGAAAAACTAGCTAATTCGAATCTTTTTGAAAAAATAAAACAAAGAATTTATGGAACATCATTAGTAATTTTTCATGATTAAAATTAATTTTAGAATTTTGATGACATGTTTTAAATAGGTTAAAATCCAATATGCATTTTGTTAGAATATATAACAAATTGGACCAAGCTATATTTCTAACAAAGACAAATCATTATTCTAGATTTTCCTGAACAAAATTTTTTAAAGAAATTCAAAAGACCTTGAAATAATATTTAAACTTGATTCTACAGATTTTTCTAGATTTGCCAGAATAATTTTTGGGGAATTTTAATCATAAGTTTGAAGAAATATTTCACAAATATTCCTCGTCGAAAAAACAGAAGGTAAAATGAAGATTTAAATTAAAATGTATTTATTATTCTTTACAATAAAAAAAAAAAATACTTGAACATTGATTTAAATGGTCAGGAAAGGAGAGGAAGTAATTTAAAAGGTAAATAGGTAGATGTGTTTGAAAAAAAAATCTCTAAAATTGTCTTTCTGTGAGTTATAAGAAGCAAAGTAAAAAAATTAATTAATTTATTTAAACAAGTGAAGACCAAGTCTTAAAAATATTTTCTTGGATTTTCAAATTCTATTTGAGTTTTGTCTCTTAGAATTAAACATTGTCGAATAAAGCGAGACCAGCTTGTTAGTAAATAAATAAAATTTAAAAAATAGAGGCAGCTCACTGGTAAGTGCTGCTATTTGAGCTATTTTTAGAATAGGCCATCGGGCGACTCATCTGGTCTATTCATTCAATACATAGGATTTCAGCAGGATCTACCCCAGTTTGCTGACATGCAAGCAGAGTAGTAGATTTTTGTAAAAAGCTTTTATTATTGTAAAGGACAATGTTTTATCAACTGATTGCAATAATGTAAATTTGTTTGAACTATTAAACGAACCAAAAATAGGACTTATTTTATCTTTGTGAAAACATTGGACACAGTGTGTTGTCAAGTTTATGAGATGCGATGCAAGTGTAAGCCACTGTGACACTATTGTTCTTTTTTATTATTTTTATAAATGTCTAATGATAATGTCAATGAGGGATTTTTAATCACTGCTATGCTGAAATTATAACTAATATTGATACTGTTGTTGATAATATTAATTTTTGTTTCACTACTTTTGGTTTGTTCTGTGTCGTGTTTGTGTCTCCTCAATTGCTCTGTTTATTGCAGTTCTGAGTGTTGCTGGGTCAGGTTTGGTTTCGGAATTGGATTGCATTGTTATGGTATTGCTGTGTATTGTTTTGTTGGATTGATAAAAATAAAATGGATTTAAAAAAAAAGAGAATTGATTCTGAATTGCACAATGTGAGAATTGTGATTCAAATTCGAATTGATTTTTTCCACACCCCTAGTTATTACTATCACGGTATTATATAATGTGCCCAAAAATTACTAATACACACGCTGAAATGTTCTAATGACACTTTTTGAAAACTCACGCTTATGCACGTTGTTTCCTGTGCTTCACCGAGCTTCAGTCTTAGTATTTTATGTTTTAACGGCTGAAATGTTATTGTTTTTAATATTGGTTTATACTGCAGCACTTAAAGTAGTTTAAATGAAAAGTGAGCGATAAAAATAAACGTATTATTTAAAGTTTCCGGCGGGCATTGTGACATCCGACTCTGTTCAGCGGTCCTTGAACGCACCGTAAAAACACCTACGTCTGTATTCCTGAGTATAGAATGATTACTGTGTGCTAAGAGAGCACAGCTTGTAGGTCATATGTGCACGATTGAATAGCATTTGGATTGGGGTATGCCCTTTTATCCTTTTATTACTTTAATATTTTCGTATTTGCATTTAAGCTAGCTTGTTTCTTTGACTGAACCGTGACTTTAAAACCGAGGTACGTGATTGTACCGTACGGGGACACCCCTAATGTAAAGCACGTGGACACGGTTTCCCTAACGCTGTGTGATTAAGGTGGTGGTTTGCACTAATATCTGCTTGTGGTCAATGCATGTCAGTAGAACACACATTGGGAGGGGGGGGGAAGGGGGGCACAAGACCACTGGTCCTAGTTGAAACATGAGAGCCAGAGGAGGAGGGGGTGCCCCCCTTTCCTGTCTCCTCTTTATCAGCATCCCCGTCTCTGTTATTTCACAGCGCTTAAATGTTTTGACTGGCCACTGATAAATGTTTGTTTTTATGAGGAACTTGTCACACTCCATTGCTGACCAAGATTTTGCACAATTAAAGCCTCTGGTTTGCATTATAGCTCCTTCAAGATGGACAGTTTTTGGTCTTTGCTGTCATAAACCTTTTATACAGGTCTTCAGAGAGGGGGGGCGTGAGAGGAGGCCAATGACTGACTGCATAATGTCACATTTGTCTTCAATTTTGATAGAAACAAAAACAAAGTTTGCATAAGCAACACTCTTAAACATTAGAAATGCCAGAAGAGTTGTGAGGACCTGGTAGCATCGGGATGCGGGTTTCGTTCTCCCAAGGATGCAGACGGGCTTTGGACACAGCGTGCAGGTAGGAAATGATTTATTTTAGAATAAAACAGACTTAGACAAGACCAAAAGAGCTAGCATGAGAGCTAGAAAATACAAAAGGGGGTTAGCAAGGAAGCTAGGATAAACAGGACCGAGAACAAACGTTGTCAATTGTTGTACATGGACAAATTAGGAAGCAAGACAGACTGACGGGAGAAGGCAGGCTAAATAATGACAGTAATCACCACACAGGAGCAAGCGGCAGGTGAAAACAATGAGCAACCATGGAAACAAACTGAGAAGCGCACAAACCGGAATCGAATGTGTCCAAACAAACAGAAAACACAAAAAGACTCAAAAATCTGAATCAAAATATGATCCAGGCAGCAGATCATAACAAGAATATTAGAAAAAAAAATCATGATTATTAATCACCATTAATTACTATATTATGTAAAACCAGTGGCGGGTTGTGCGTTTCTCACTTACCATGAATTGATTAACGTGGACCCCGACTTAAACAAGTTAAAAAACTTATACGGGTGTTACCATTTAGTGGTCAATTGTACGGAATATGTACGGAACTGTGCAATCTACTAATAAAAGTATCAATCAATCAATCAATAAAAAACATTTAGTGGTAAATTGTACGGAATATGTACTGTACGGTTTAATCTACTAATAAAAGTTTCGATCAATCAATCAAACTTAGGCCTTCAGCGTTGTCCTACTTAGTCCGACTTCACCGCTCAAAATACCGTAATTTATGTCACCATGAATTGATTAACGTGGACCCCGACTTAAACAGGTTGAAAAACTTATTCGGGTGTTAGCATTTAGTGGTCAATTGCAGAGGTGGGTAGAGTAGCCAGAAATTGTACTCAAGTAAGAGTACTGTTACTTTAGAGATGTATTACTTGAGTAAAAGTAGGGAGTAGTCACCCAAATATATACTTGAGTAAAAGTAAAAAGTATGTTGTGAAAAAACTACTCAATTACTGAATACCTGATGAGTAACCTGTTTGTTTAATGATTACTGCAACAAGTAATGAGTACCAAAGTAATAATGAGTGTTGGACGTATTGTACTCGAAGGGTAGTATTGCATAGTAGGGTATTAGGGTAGGATGTTGTATAGGTGTGAAGTTAGAGTTCAACATAGTGACAGTCCTGGGGAAAAAAACTGTCTCTGAACCTGTTAGTTCTGCCTCTGATGCACCTGTAGCGCCTGCCTCATGGTAGCAGGTCAAACAGGTGGAAGGGTGTGTTTTGATTGATTGATACTTTTATTAGTAGATTGCACAGTACAGTACATATTCCGTACAATTGACCACTAAATGGTAACACCCGAATAAGTTTTTCAACTTGTTTAAGTCGGGGTCCACGTTAATCAATTCATGGTGTGCTGTCTTTGGTGATGTTTTTTGTTTTCTTAAGGCAAGGGGAGTTATGTAAATCCTTCAGGGAGGGCAGGGGGCAGCCGATGATTTTTTTTGTGCAGACTTTTATGACCCTCTGAATCGCCTGTTTGTCCGCTTCAGTGCAGCTGGCGTACCACACTGTTATGCAGTACGTCAGCAGGCTCTCGACAGCCGGTCACCATCAGCCGTCTCTCCGGTCTGTTCTTCCTCAGCACCCTCAGGAAGCGGAGTCTCTGTTTCCATTTGCGGCTAAAATGAAGTGACACACTTTTCTTTGTAAACCGTAGAGGTTTCCCACCAACAGAAATGGTTTCTTGCCTTCATTTACCTTTTAGACCACATCCAATATTTGCGTTTCCAAATGCAGCGTGCTCCTGTTTTTCTTAGCTTTCTTATTCTATGGGCGGTATTTGTGTGTGTTTGTCTGCATATGGCAGTGGTGTGTGTGTGTGTGTGTGTGTGTGTGTGCACGCGGAAGCCCCCTGTGTGTTTATTCAATAATAACAGAGTCTGAGAAAGTCTGTTTCAGATAAATGTGTGCGAATACCAGACCATTCATTCCCAGGAAATCAATCTTTCTCATAATTCGCCTCATTTTTCTTCCATCTGTTATCTACAGCGCTGCCAAGGCAGACTTTTTTTTTTAAAGAGAGCAGCGCTGGTGGAAGGAGCAGAATTAGATCGGCGTCAGAAAGCCAGCTTGTAACGTTGTTGTTTTACAGAGTGAAATGAGGTGCTAAATTAAAAGTTTCCCAATTCGGCATAATGAACTTGTGCCCCCCCCCCCCCCCCCCAACTCCACCCCCCCAGGCCCTTTGTGTGCGCTGACGGACGAGTCCACGTGACGAATGGACAGTTTTGTCTGTGTAATTATTCCCTACAAGTCTCGGCAAACTCGCCGGAATCCATCAACAGCTCCCGAAAAGTTCCAGAGCTCGAATCCATCTTTACCCACATCCTGACCTTTTTTTTTTTTTTTCTTTTAGGCTTTTGTTACTGTTACCAGTAACAGCTCACAACTTGAGATTGCTGCCGAGTGTCGGCGCTTTTCTGTTTGTAAGACGTGAGTTGGTGTGTGTGTGTTCTTGTATTTCTGCCCTTCTCGAGACATCAACAAGGAAAAGTACATTCCAAGTTAGGACAGGGGCCAGCAACCCGCGGCTCTTTAGCGCCGCCCTAGTGGCTGCCTTCAGTTTTTTCAAAAATGGAAAGAGATGGGGTGGGGGAAATATATTTGTTGTTTTGATAATGTTTCCGTAGGACAGGGGTCGGCCATCCGCGGCTCTGGAGCCGCACGCGGTATAGCTCGGTTGGTAGAGCGGCCGTGCCAGCAACTTGAGGGTTCCAGGTTCGATCCCCGCGTCCGCCATCCTAGTCACTGCCGCTGTGTCCTTGGGCAAGACACTTTACCCACCTGCTCCCAGTGCCACCCCCACTGGTTTAAATGTAATTTAGATATTGGGTTTCACTATGTAAAGCGCGTTGAGTCACTAGAGAAAAGCGCTATATAAATATAATTCACTTCACTTCACTAAGTATTAGAAAGCCCATTGTTTAATATGTTTGTGTTTATGCTTCACTGACGGCAGTATTTGGCCAGTGCCGTTTTGTCCTAGTCATTTTGGCAGTCCTTGAACTCACCATGTACACGTTTCTCCGTCGCTGCCACAGAAAGACGTGTTTCATGCCACCCCTTCTTTGTCACATTGTGTCCACCAAATGTTTTATGCTGTGCGTGAATGCACGAAGCTGAGCTTTGTTGATTTTATTGACTTGCGTGGAATGCTAAGAATCCATGCTAACATGCTTTTTAGGCTAGCTGTGTGTACACATTGCGTCATTACATAGCTCGGTTGGTAGAGTGGCCGTGCCAGCAACTTGAGGGTTGCAGGTTCGATTCCCGCTTCCGCCATTCTAGTCACTGACGTTGTGTCCTTGGGCAAGGCACTTTACCCACCTGCTCCCAGTGCCACCCCCACTGGTTTAAATGTAATTTAGATATTGGGTTTCACTATGTAAAGCGCTTTGAGTCACTAGAGAAAAGCGCTATATAAATATAATTCACTTCACTTCACTAAGTATTAGAAAGCCCATTGTTTAATATGTTTGTGTTTATGCTTCACTGATGGCAGTATTTGGCCAGTGCCGTTTTGTCCTAGTCATTTTGGCAGTCCTTGAACTCACCATGTACACGTTTCTCCGTCGCTGCCACAGAAAGACGTGTTTCATGCCACCCCTTCTTTGTCACATTGTGTCCACCAAATGTTTTATGCTGTGCGTGAATGCACGAAGCTGAGCTTTGTTGATTTTATTGACTTGCGTGGAATGCTAAGAATCCATGCTAACATGCTTTTTAGGCTAGCTGTGTGTACACATTGCGTCATTACATAGCTCGGTTGGTAGAGTGGCCGTGCCAGCAACTTGAGGGTTGCAGGTTCGATTCCCGCTTCCGCCATTCTAGTCACTGCCGTTGTGTCCTTGGGCAAGGCACTTTACCCACCTGCTCCCAGTGCCACCCCCACTGGTTTAAATGTAATTTAGATATTGGGTTTCACTATGTAAAGCGCTTTGAGTCACTAGAGAAAAGCGCTATATAAATATAATTCACTTCACTTCACTAAGTATTAGAAAGCCCATTGTTTAATATGTTTGTGTTTATGCTTCACTGATGGCAGTATTTGGCCAGTGCCGTTTTGTCCTAGTCATTTTGGCAGTCCTTGAACTCACCATGTACACGTTTCTCCGTCGCTGCCACAGAAAGACGTGTTTCATGCCACCCCTTCTTTGTCACATTGTGTCCACCAAATGTTTTATGCTGTGCGTGAATGCACGAAGCTGAGCTTTGTTGATGTTATTGACTTGCGTGGAATGCTAAGAATCCATGCTAACATGCTTTTTAGGCTAGCTGTGTGTACACATTGCATCATTACATAGCTCGGTTGGTAGAGTGGCCGTGCCAGCAACTTGAGGGTTGCAGGTTCGATTCCCGCTTCCGCCATTCTAGTCACTGCCGTTGTGTCCTTGGGCAAGGCACTCTACCCACCTGCTCCCAGTGCAACCCACACTGGTTTAAATATAATTTAGATATTGGGTTTCATTATGTAAAGCGCTTTGAGTCATTAGAGAAAAGCGCTATATAAATATAATTCACTTCACTTCACATTACGCCTCGTTTGTAGGTATATAGGAGCTCATTTAATTTCTTTTACTTACGTCCTCTGTGGATTTAATTTATGTTTGCATCTCTCATGACATATTATTTGTATGTGATATTGGCTGCATTTCTGATCGTGTGCCATGTTGTTCCAGACCACAGCAAACGTTATCGTGTTGTTTCAGACCACAGCAAACGTTACCCAGCTTGCAAAGATTGTAATAAATCCATTACAAGAAGATAGTCCGTTCCTTTACCTTGGGCACACACATCTATACCTTTGGCAGTTTTAGGAGGTATCCAACCCTCTGAGACACTTACTTAATGTGTGGCCTTCATTATAACACTTACATAAGGCTCATAACTTTTTGCGGCTCCAAAAAGGTTAGTTTTTTTGTATTTTTCGTCCAATATGACTCTTTCAACATGTTGGGTTGCCGACCCCTGAGTTAGGACATAAATCATGGTCCCAATACGGATAACCATTGCGTCTAATAGAGAATGTCTCATTTGCACCCCTGGTGGTGGAATTGATCAAAATGAGGGTGGTCCCATAAAGGAGGGATTATTCTAATTGACCGTGTGTCGGTTTTAAAAGTGCTCCCCCTCTGGTCGACATATGTAATAACGTGTGTGTGTAAGAAATTGAAATGCGTCCCCTTTGGCCAAAATGAATCAAAACAATTTAAGAAATATGCATTTAGAGACATACTGTAATAAATTGAAGTATATAGTGAAGATTCAAAACCAATTACAAACAAAAAATAAAAAAATTATAAAAATTTCTAAAAGCATCTTTTTCTTAAAGTGTCGACTTTATTCTAATAAAATTGGGAGCAATTTCTCGTATTTTTTCTGTTTCTGCAATATTTTCTCGTAAAATGATTACTTTTTGTGTTAAATTATTATTTTTAATGCAAAATGGTGACATTTGTCATATAAAATTCCGATTTCACAATTTTGCCAGTTTTTTTGTTGTTGTACAATAGTGATTTTTTTGTGTGTGCAAATTTGGACTTTTTTCATATTTTTGCCAAGTAAAATTCAGATTAATATTAATATATTGCCCACGTTTTAAAAGTTTTCTTGAACCATTGTGACTTTTGTGTCACGATCGGGTCGCATGATGATGCAGGATTTTTGTCCTCCCAGGATGCAAAGGACTAAAACCGGACAGCAACCTGAGTTCATTATTAAATAACAATACTGGTACAAAAACAGAAAATAAACCTACTAAATGAGGTGCCAAGCGCACCGGAAGCTAAGGCTAGAACTTAGCACAGACTGTGATACTTAGCAGGGGCTCGGAGACAAGAATAAACTTACGTGGCAGTCGCGTGATGCAAAAACAAAGAAGCCAGACCGACTAACTGGCAAAGGCAGGCTTAAATAATAATCAATCAATCAATCAATGTTTATTTATATAGCCCCAAATCACAAATGTCTCAAAGGACTGCACGAATCATTACGACTAAAACATCCTCGGAAGAACCCACAAAAGGGCAAGGAAAACTCACACCCAGTGGGCAGGGAGAATTCACATCCAGTGGGACGCCAGTGACAATGCTGACTATGAGAAACCTTGGAGAGGACCTCAGATGTGGGCAAATGATGACTAACAGGTGTGCGTCAGGAACACAAGCGGCAAGTAAAAGTAATAAGTTGCTATGGTAACAAACTCAGAGGTGCATAAACAGGAACTAAACTGAGTCCAACACTAACAGAAAAACACACGTGACCCGAAAAACATGAACAGGATATGATCCACGTAGCAGATCATAACATTTTGTCAAGTAAAATGACAACTGTTTTCATAAAAATGCCAACATTTTAAGCTTTTCCTGTAAAATTCCAACTTTTATCATAATATTGTACAAATGTTCAGTTTTTCTTGCAAAATTTTGACATGCGTTGAGTAAAATGACAACTTTTATTATAAGACTGCCAAAATTCAAAGTTTTTCTTGTGGCATTGTGACCTTTTTCTTGTGAAATTCCAACTCATTTTTCAAAACAAGCTTTTCTATATTGGCATAGTATGTATATATTATGAATGTTGTGAAGACACATCCTTATGTATCTAGAAAAAGGGGGTCATAAAGAGGTAGACATTATTCGAAGGTCTCAAGAAGGAAACAAATACAACAATGTGTGTGTCGTATCGCTAGCATCAGTCCCCAGTGTGTTGAGCGCTGGCAGACATTGTTTAACTGGGCCAAGCTCAGTGACGCTCATTTAAATGGGGCCCAGACAGAAGCCCCATGGTGAAGGAGTTGCTTTCTTTATGATTCTTTAACATGTCCAAAGTACACCAACTGTATGGCTGCACTGTGGGTGGGTGAGAAAAAATATGCCCGCTTTGCCCGGGGAGACATGAGACAGGATTTGTTTTTCGACTGGGATTTGTGCTTCTCTTCTACCTCAGATTGATTTTTTTTTTCTTACAGCCAGTCTTCACGTTAAATATTCCATCACGGCACTGTACGCCTCTCCAAGACTAAACTGAAACTTTTTTTTTTTTTGCCCTGAACCGTAGTCGAAACCAACAGTTTTAAGCTCTTCCAGTCAACTTTCATCTTTCTGTTTCTGAGCGCCAAATGTGAGAAGAATCTATGACTACGCAACGCAGACCAAATCTGATTTTTTATTTTTTTATTTTTTTTACATAAATCTGATTTTTTCCAGCTGACTGTTAAGTTTACGAGTAAAATAAACACGCACAGGCCCCAATGTGATCTTTTTTTTTCTTGGTGTGTGTGCAATACGGATGTTAGTGTCAGTTTTATCCATACGTATTAGTAATAATAATAATAGATTTTATTTGTAAAAAAACACATTATATTGAGCAAACAACCTCAAAGTGTACCGTGTACAATGTGTTTTTTTAATACAGTGTAGTAAAAAAAAATATAAAAAGATAATAAAAATAAACAATAGAACAGACTAATAGCTAGAACTAGTATGCATATATCTAAAAAGAAGGGTTTTTAAGCCTTTTTTAAAAGCATCCATAGTCTGTGGGGCCCTCAGGTGGTCAGGGAGAGCGTTCCACAGACCGGGAGTGGCGCAGCAGAAAGCCCGCTCTCCCATTGTCCGAAGCTTTGTCCTTGGAGGTTGGAGGATGTTAGCCTGTCCTAAAAAGAGGGATTTTTAAGCTCTTTTTAAAAGCATCCACAGTCTGTGGTGCCCTCAGGTGGTCAGGGAGCGTGTTCCACCGACTGGGAGCGGTGCAGCAGACAGCCCGCTCTCCCATTGTCTGTAGCTTTGTCCTCTGAGGTTGGAGGAGGTTATACTGTCCGGAGCAGAGGGGTCGTGTGGAGGCATTGGCGGTGAGCAGTTGTTTGAGGTAGAGGGGGGCATTTCCATTAAAGTACTGGTGGGTTAGTGAGGAGACTTTGTATTCAATCATGAGTGGAACAGGAAGCCAGTGAAGAAATTGGAGAATTGGTGTGATATGGTCGTATTTCCACACTCATCAGCATCCTAGCAGCACTACCTGTATTTTAATTCCTTCGCCTTGGCTCCTGATGGGTGGTGGTTAGAGCCTTGCATGGCAGCTCCCGCCATCAGTGTGTGAATGTGTTAGTGTGAATGTGGAAATAGTGTCAAAGCGCTTTGAGTACCCTGAAGGTAGAAAAGCGCTATACTAAAATAACCCATTTACCATTTATATTTTCAGAATGTTGTCTTTATTTTGAGGTTATCATACCATGCATGCTTTTACCAGTCTGGCCCACTAGGGAATAGATTTTCCTCAACGTGGCCCCTCAGCTAAAATGTTCGCGATTCTCGAACATTGTTTCGATATATCAGAAATAATAGTAAGATGGCCACATCCAAGACACACCGTGATATGGTCTTTTTTTAATATCCCAATATTTTTATGCCATGTCACGATACACAATATATACCTCCATATTTTGCCTTAGCCTTGAATGAACACTTGATGCATATAATCACAGCAGTATGATGATTTTATGTGTCTGCATTAAAACATTCTTCTTAATCCTGCATTAATATATGCTACTTTTAAACTTTCATGCAGAGGGAAATCACAAATAAGTCAATTTACCAAAAGTGTATTTATTAAACAGTTATTGAGCAGTGGCACAAACATTCATGTCATTTCCAAAACAGAATGTTCAAGATTGTCAGAGACATTTTAAAACAAGCTATGAGTGCACTTTTGTGCATGATGTCACTAAGATGACATATCAAAACAACACTAAATTAAAGTGCAGTTTTTGTACAGAACGCCACTACAATAGTTTAAAACAAATAAAGTGCACTTTTGTGCATGATGTCACACAAGATATTTTAATAAGTGTCAAATGCATAATAGGAAATCAAATAGTGTCCGTCCTTCGCTATGTGGTAGGTTCCTGCGGACGTTATCTCCTTTTGTTGTTGACTATTATTTTCATACGGTGTTGATCTGGAAATGGTTGCCCACCGAATGGAGATGTTGACATGCGGAGTTTCAAGCACTCTTCATCCTCTAGCACAGGGGTGGGCATTACGTCGATCGCCATCGACTGGTCGATCTCGGAGGGTGTGTCAGTCGATCTCAAGCCAGGCAATAGATAGATAGATAGATAGATAGATAGATAGATAGTACTTTATTTATTCCGTCAGGAGAGTTCCTTCAGGAAAATTACAATTTTCAGCACAATCCCATTCAAGATCAGACAAACATTACAGGGAGACAGAACAGGATCGCTGACGGGTCTACCGGCTTCCAGCGCCCCTTACAAAAAAGATGACATACAGGTAAACAAGGGGGGGGGGGGGGAAGAAAAAAATAGAAGATTAAAATAAAATTTAAAAATCGGTCTTAGCCTAGGCCCTGGAGTGGGGGTGCAGACTGAGGCCAAGGGAAAAAAAAATAAAAATAAAACAACAACAACTCATAACCATAGTACACATCCCTCTTACATATGTGTAAGAGGGAAACATCAAACATCAAAGAACACATGTATATTAAAAAATAGACATAAAAATGAGCAATCATCAATCATACCAAGACTTCACTTTTGTCAGTTGTTTGACATTCTCGGCACCCGAGGATCTTGTGAGATGACGCTGGCTGCTGCGAGCTCATATCTAAGAAAAAAATCACTAACAGGGCGGACGCAGAGAAACATTTCTAGAGACTCCGTACCTACTGTCAAAACTCAAAAGACCGACTGCACAGTTCCTGTCTTCACCATAAAAGACCTGTTTCATCCTGCCTGTGCTAACAAAATAAGAGTCTCAGAGAGCTAGCGTGCACAAGCTAGCAAGCTACGGAGTTTGATGCCAATGTATTTCTCCCCCGCCCTCAGCGACCGCTTTCTCACTTGCTTGCCCACCCGCACACTCACTGACGTCACTCACCTGCTGCCAGACATTAAAGGGCCACACACATATGCTACTCTCATAACAAAGTGTTTAAAAACGAGTATGCAAGTTGGACAAATGAGATGCCAAATCCAACCACTTTCATGTGGTATTGGACAGAAAGGAGGACTTTTTTTTTTCCTCCATTTGAAAATGAGGACGTTATCAGCCCCACTGTCTAATTCCAATCAATGCAAGTCATCAGAATCAGGTAATACACCAACTTATATTCTTGTCTTCATGAAAGAAAGGAATCTATGTGTGTTAAACATGCTTGTATTATCATTAAACACCATTAACTTGTTAACAAAAATGTCTCTTTCATAAATAAATAAATATAAATTATAAATAGGAATGAGGTAGATCTCCTCGACTTGGTCAACTGAAAAGTAGCTCGCCTGCAGAAAAAGTGTGAGCGCCCCTGCTCTAGCAGGTGACTTTTCAAATGATGCTACATATTAGCAGAAATGCTACTTTTTGTAGCAAAGCTTTTACCCCGCACATGACAAATTACGGTTGTCTGGTCGACATATTCCCACTTGAAGTCAAACCACCGCTGTTTTTCTTGAGAATTAATTCTTCCTTCATTCGCACCTTCGTGGTCTCGTATTACCACTCGCACGGCTGCGCTAGCATCACAGCTAACGTTACCCATGCTGCTACCTCTCTGCCCCGCAAGGGCGTATACGTATGTGAGGTATGACGTGACAGTATGTGACGTAGGTAAGAAGGTGCGCTTGTCTGTGAGAAGGAGAGACAAGAAAGAGTGATTAGAACCTGTAGTGCAGTGGTTCTTAACCAAGTTGGAAGTACCGAACCCTTCTTTAGTGAAAAATAAAATGTTTTTTTTTTTTCAAATTCAAGCCAAAGTTATATGTTTTCGGTAACACTTTAGTATGGTGAACATATTCTAAGTAACAAAGACTTAAGTTGGAGTTTTTTGGACACTAGGGGAACATATTCCAAGGAACAAAGACTTAATTTAGAGTTATTTGGTTAGGGTTAGAGCAGGGGTAGGGAACCTGTGGCTCTTTTGATGGCTGCATCTGGCTCTCGGATAAACCTGAGCTGACACTGCTTAACACGATAAGTAATGACTAATTCCACTTGTAATCAAAATGTTAAACATACTCATGCATTTGAATCCATCCATCCTTTTTTCTACCGCACTTGTTCAAGAAATTGCATGATTTATTTATTATTGGCTTCACGGTGGCAGAGGGGTTAGTGCGTCTGCCTCACAATACGAAGGTCCTGCAGTCCTGGGTTCAAATCCAGGCTCGGGATCTTTCCGTGTGGAGTTTGCATGTTCTCCCCGTGAATGCATGGGTTCCCTCCGGGTACTCCGGCTTCCTCCCACTTCCAAAGACATGCACCTGGGGATAGGTTGATTGGCAACACTAAAATTGGCCCTAGTGTGTGAATGTTGTCTGTCTATCTGTGTTGGCCCTGCGATGAGGTGGCGACTTGTCCAGGGTGTACGCCACCTTCCGCCCGATTGTAGCTGAGATAGGCGCCAGCGCCCCCCGCGACCCCAAAAGGGAATAAGCGGTAGAAAATGGATGGATGGATATTTATTATTGTTATTTTTAGGGCTTGCCCTCCTGGGGGTTCTTCAGACCACCAAGCACCGACATGAAAGCCTGTTTAAGGGTTACGATTTTATTTTTTATTTTTCAATAAGTCTCTCAGTTGCTTTCCAGCAATTGTATTTTTCTCTTTCGTTCTCGCTCGCGCTCTGACTCCAGCTCCAACCCTGTCTCTCCCCCCGGCTGCTGCTAATAACAGAGCGACAGGTGATTAGATAACAAGGCCCAGGTGGGCCGGTATAGCTCGGTTGGTAGAGTGGCCGTACCAGCAACTTGTGGGTTGCAGGTTCGATTCCCGCTTGTGCCATCCTAGTCACTGCCGTTGTGTCCTTGGGCAAGACACTTTACCCACCTGCTCCCAGTGCCACCCACACTGGTTTAAATGTAACTTAGATATTGGGTGTCACTATGTAAAAAAGCGCTTTGAGTCACTTGAGAAAAGCGCTATATAAATATAATTCACTTCACTTCACATTTACGCACCTGTCGCTGATTTTGAGGCCGGTCCTGGCACACCCCGCATCGCTGCAGGCCCGCAGGCCACGCCCCCCCCCACAGTTAGCTTCAGAATATCAACGTTATTACAAAGAATACAAGACCTATTATACTCTAGTAATGTTGGTCTTACTTAAAAATGCACACGTTTAGCAGTTTTCAGTGTTGAAAAAAAAAATGATATGGCTCTTACGGAAATACATTTTGAAATATTTGGATTCTTGGCGCTCTCAGCCAAAAAGGTTACCGACCCCTGGGTTAGAGGGTAAGGGCCAGGGTTAGAGTTATACTAAGTCCATGCCGAATAAGGCATTGATAAGTACTTAATAATGACTAGTTAATAGCCAATATGCTACTAATTTGCATATTAATAAGCAACTAATTAAGGGTGAATATGTTCTCCGTACTAAAGTGTTACCATGTTTTTTTTACTGGTGCACAAAATGAACCGTGCATGAACATCACTTTGTTCAAAGAACAAAACCAACACAGTGCATGAACTCAAAACAAATTACACACCTGCAAATCAGTGTGACTTCTGCTGTTGCCGTATCCGAAATACGCCAATAGGGAGTTTTTATTTACACGAGGAGTCTGGTGTGTGTTGACCTCCACCGAACCCCTGAGCCTGACTCACCGAACCCCTAGGGTTCGATCGAACCCAGGTTAAAGGGGAACATTATCACCAAACCTATGCAAGCGTCAATATATACCTTGATGTTGCAGAAAAAAGCCAATGTATTTTTTTAACCAATTTCCGAACTCTAAATGGGTGAATTTTGGCAAATCAAACGCCTTTCTGTTTATCGGTCTTTTAGCGATGACGTCAGAACGTGACGTCACCGAGGAAACACACCCGCCATTTTCATTTTCACATTGCAAACACCGGGTCTCAGCTCTGTTATTTTCCGTTTTTTCGACTATTTTTTGGAACCTTGGATACATCATGCCTCGTCGGTGTGTTGTCGGAGGGTGTAACAACACTAACAGGGAGGGATTCAAGTTGCACCACTGGCAAGAAATCTTCCGCCAGACCCCCATTGAATTTGCCAGAGTGTCTGCACATTTGACCGGCGGTGCTAAGACAGACATGGCACAGAGATGTACGGATAACCTGCAGATGCGTTTGCAACGATTAAGTCAACGAAATCACAAAGGTGAGTTTTGTTGATGTTGTTGACTTATGTGCTAATCAGACATATTTGGTCACGGCATGACTGCCAGCTAATCGATGCTAACATGCTACGCTAATCAATCCAATCCAATCCACTTTATTTATATAGCACATTTAAACAACAATAACGTTTCCAAAGTGCTGCACAGCCATGTTAAAAACAATATTATGCTCCACCAATGACTGAATAAAACAAAAAATGAATAAAAATAAAACCAATAAAAACAATATAAAAACAAATATGATTAAAAACTATTTTAAAGGGTAAAATCAATTAAAACAGTAAAATAAAAATCAAAGTGTATAAAAAACACAGAGGACAACAGAGAACAGAGGACCACACAACTCACGTAGTGTTAAAAGCCAAAGAATAAAAGTGGGTCTTAAGACGAGACTTAAAACACTCCACTGTGGAAGCAGTTTGAACATGGAGGGGCAGAGTGTTCCAGAGCTTAGGGCCGACCACAGAGAAGGCCCTGTCTCCCCTGGTCTTAAGTCTGGTCTTGGGCACCACGAGCTGGAGCTGGCTTTCGGACCTCAGAGCTCCCGCAGGGGTGTAAATTTGGATGAGGTCCGAGATATATTGAGGTGCCAGTCCATGTAAAGATTTAAAAACAAACAGCAATGTTTTAAAATCAATTCTAAAATGAACAGGGAGCCAGTGCAAACTCTGAATAATTGGGGTTATATGCTGGCGTTTCGATGCTAACATGCTATTTACGCTAGCTGTATGTACATTTGAAACTAGATACCCACATTTAATGCGAAACAAACACTTACAAATCGACGGATTTAAGTTGCTCCAGTGTCACAAGATGCGAAAGTCCTGATCGTTTGGTCCGCACATTTTACCGGCGATGCTAATAAGGCAGCCATGCTATGGGCCACTTCATTAGGTACACCCATGCTATGGCCGAATAGCGTCAATAGCTATTCGCTCAATAGCTTCAATTTCTTCTTCAATTTCGTTTTCGCTATCTGCCTCCATACTCCGACCAGCTGTTACAATACTGTTGAATCGCTTAAACCGCTGAAATCCGAGTCTGAATCCGAGCTAACGTCACTATATCTTGCTGTGCCATTCGCCACTGTTTGTTTGTATTGGCAGCCCTGTATGACGTCACAGGGAAATGGACAGTCGCATCGCAAATAGCGAAAATCAAGAACTTTAAAGCTATTTTTAGGGATATTCCGGAAGGTGTAAAATTTTGAAAAAAACTTCGAAAAATAAAACAAGCCACTGGGAACTGATTTTTTATTGTTTTTAACCCTTTTGAAATTGTGATAATGTTCCCCTTTAAGAACCACTGCTGTAGTGTAATGCCCGCAGCTAAAAGCAACTGCGTGAGAACGTATACTCGAATATCACGATAGTCATTTTCTATATCGCACAGACAAACCCGCGATGTATCGATATATCGATATATCGTGGTTGTCAACAACCACGCGTTACTTGTTAATCACCATTTAATACCATAGAAGACTTTTCGAATCGGCTTCAGCCCAATATAAAATTGTTGTTTTACAGAGCGAATGAGGGGAATGTTCAAAATCAGCCACCATCGAGGTCGTCCAGGTGGCGAATAATTGACAGCTGACTAACTAAGTCGTCCTGCAAATGAAGGCCGTTCGGATGTTGATCATGACAGAAGGCGCTTGGCGTGGCTCGGAAAGTCCGGCGCTCTAAACGGCAGCCGGCGTTATTAATGAGCTCCCATTGTCACTTCCTGCTTGTCCTACATGACGTTCCAACACAAAGGCAGCCTCACAAGAACAATCAACACGCACATCATTCAAACGTGTGCTTTCTTCTAATAAACGACCAATTACCGACCCTCAATACCATCCTTCGAAAAGATCACTTGCACTTTTCGAGGAGAAACCAAACAGTTGGCGGAGAGTGAATAATGGATGTGGTTTCTCTCGGATACAATGCTAGATTTCTTTCCACCCCCCCCCCTCCTCCCTAAACCAGGTCACACATTTTGAAATCGAGAACTTATTTTGTATACAGATTAACAACCTCGCTCGGAATTTCCACAGTAAACACGGCTTTTGTTTGCTATTTAACCTCCACAGGCTCCCAATCTGCTCAGGCGTGCAGCGCAAAAATATTGGCACACGCCATTTTCTGTGTCACGTATGTCAGCGCAGGTTGGAGCAAAAGAAGTGATTAAAGTCATAACAAGACTGTTTTTCTTTTCTGCGGTTGAACATCCACCTGCACGATCTACATTTACAAGTGCAAGGTTACTCCTCCTCCGAGGCTGCGTTCACACTTGGTTCACGGTTCGACACACTTGCTATTCTTGTCATTCCACCTACGGCTATGCAGTAAAGAATATATGCATAAAATAATAAGGATGTATCGGTATTTCAGTTTCAAGGTCTTTTAAGTACAAAACCCAAAACCAGTGGAGTTGGCATGTTGTGTAATTCGTACAAACCCCGCTTCCATATGAGTTGGGAAATTAAGTTAGATGTAAATATAAACGGAATACAATGATTTGCAAATCCTTTTCAACCCATATTCAGTTGAATGCACCACAAAGACAAGATATTTGATGTTCAAACTCATAAACTTTGTTTTTTTTTGCAAATAATAATTAATTTAGAATTTCATGGTTGCAACACGTGCCAAAGTAGTTGGGAAAGGGCATGTTCACCACTGTGTTACATCACCTTTTCTTTTAACAACACTCAAAAAACGTTTGGGAACTGAGGAAACTAATTGTTGAAGCTTTAAAAGTGGAATTCTTTCCCATTTTTGTTTTATGTAGAGCTTAAGTCGTTCAACAGTCCGGGGTCTCTGCTGTCGTATTTTACGCTTCATAATGCGCCACACATTTTCGATGGTAGACAGGTCTAAACTGCAGGCAGGCCAGGAAAGTACCCGCACTCTTTTTTTTTTACGAAGCCATGCTGTTGTAACACGTGCTGAATGTGGCTTGGCATTGTCTTGCTGAAATAATTAGGGGCGTCCATGAAAAAGACGGCGCTTAGATGGCAGCATATGTTGTTCCAAAACCTGTATGTACCTTTCAGCATTGATGGTAGCTTCACAGATGTGTAAGTTACCCATGCCTTGGGCACTAATACACCCCCATACCATCACAGATGCTGGCTTTGAACTTTCGGTCGATAACAGTCTCGATGGTTCGTTTCCCCTTTGGTCCGGATGACACAATGTGGAATATTTCAAAAATCAATTTGAAATGTGGACTCGTCAGACCACATAACACTTTCCCACTTTGCATCAGTCCATTTTAGAGGAGCTCGGGCCTAGCAAAGCCGGCGGCGTTTCTGGGTGTTGTTGATAAATGGCTTTCGCTTTGCCTAGGTGAGTTTTAACTTGCACTTACAGATGTAGCGACAAACTGTATTTACTGACAGTGGTTTTCTGAAGTGTTCCTGAGCCCATATGGTGAAATCCTTTACACACTGAAGTCGCTTTTTGATGCAGTACCGCCTTAGGGATCCAAGGTCACGGGCATTCACTGTTGGTTTTCAGCCTTGCTACTTACGTGCTGGGATTTCTCCAGGTTCTCTGAACCTTTTGATGATATTACGGACCGTAGATGGTGAAATCCCTAAATTTCTTGCAATAGCTGGTTGAGAAATGTTCCTAAACAATTTGCTCACGCATTTGTTCACAAAGTGGTGACCCTCACTTCATCTTTGTTTGTGAATGACTGAGGATTTCATGGAAGCTGCTTTTATTCCAAATCATGGCACCCACTTGTACCCAATCAGCCTGTTCACCTGTGGGATGTTCCAAATAAGCGTTTGAGGAGCATTCCTCTTTTTTGCCACTTGCGGCAACTTTTTTGAAATATGTTGCAGGCATCAAATTTCAAATGAACTAATATTTGGAAAAAATAACACATTTTTCCAATTCTAAAGGTAGGTATCTTGTCTTTGCAGTCTATTCAATTGAATATAGGTTGAAAAGGATTTGCAAATCATTGTATTTATTTACCATTTACACAACTTCGCTGGTTTTGGGTTTTGTAAAATCGTGGGATGTGAACGTATCAAACGGAAACCTGGTGAGTGTAGTTTTCTTCCAGTGTATTAGCCGGGTCTGAAAATAAACTACATCTCCCAGAGTTCTCTGCGCAACGCGGGGACGGCGTTGTTGAATGCCGTATAAAGGAAGGGAAGTGTGTTCGTACTCGTCGTCAATAAAATGAATAGTTTTTTGGACATTAAATCTGTTCATCATTGGTTGAGTTATGTTGCTAACAAATGGACAAACAAAACATAAGCACTTCGACTGAGGTAAGAAAGTCTGCCTCCTGCAAAGCCAAGCATACCCATTTTGTTTTGAGCGTTTCCAAGGCGACACGGAGCCAGTCGGTCTCGTCGCGAGGCACGGCGGGGAGTCAACAACAAAATATCCTACGCGGGAAATATGAGTAAACTAAAAAGCTACTTGATACATCCTCAATCCATCCTTCTATTTTTCTACCGCTTGTCTGTCAATGTCTTTTAATACATGTAGTGATACATTTGACAAGTAGAGGGCGCCAACGCTAATAGTGATAAGTCACATACAATGTTTGGTGTGTGAATATTGTATAATTTCTCTATGTGTAAACGTTTGTAGTTTATTTGTCAAAGTTTGTTGGTGACGAACCCCAAGATGCAGAGAAGGAGGCAGGCATTGAATAGGAAAACATGATTTAATTAAAATACTACAACAAGAACAAACAAAAGGGTACTAACAAAAGGCACGCACGAGGCGGATAACAAACTTTGCTAAGAACAAAAACACTTACTGTGACACGACGGAACTATGGCATGAACAGAGTGAACAGAAGTAGACAAAGCTACAAGCGACAAGACAGGTAGTGGTGACATCGACACGACACGACAATAATCCAGCATCTGACTGGAGGACAAAACAGGCTCAAATAATTGGCTGGCTGATTGACACCAGGTGTGGCCAGGTGCCAATCAGCCACAGCTGAGGGGACACAGCACTCAGGGAGACAAACAGGAAACAGAAACAAAATCAAAGTGCTGACAGGATCTTAAGACAGGAAATACTACACACACACAACCAAACTGTCAGGGGCAAGCCTGACATTATTGTATGAATATATCAACTATTTTATTTATGTAAAAAACACAATGGACGATATACTTGTGTGTTTATTACATTTTTATATAATCAGTCTTACAAAACTAAATGAATGAAGAAGTGTAAAGAAATAAAGGAAGGAAAATAATTAGTAGCATCAATGCAACATCAGCTTCTTTTTCTCAACTAGCTGCACACGCGAATAATGCATTTATTGACAGTGCTGTGTGGAAGCCAATGTGTTTACTTTGCAATTAAATAAATACAGTAACCTGCTGAGGCTCTTTCTGATGAAACATCCACATTTCGATGTCTGGTCCCCAAGCCCCTGAGCTCTGGAAACCACGGCCCTCTCTTCATTATGTAGTTGAAAAGACCTGAACTAGGTTATTTGTATTTTTTTTAAGCTTAGATTTCAGCAAAACTAGTAAAGGGCAGCTTTCGTGAGATACCTCAAATATTCCACTCCAGAACACTTCACACACTTTGCCTCCAGGGTTGTCCACACATGGATGCTTCACTGACCAAGATGCTGACCCTTGACCGGGTCCCCGGGCGCCGCACGATGGTAGCGCTCTGTTCCTCAGGAGGCTGGGTTACATGCAGAAGACACATTTTGCTGCATGACAGGAGAGATGACCCTTGTTCTTCTTTCTCTTCAAATGTGTCTACTGTAGGGCTGCACAATTCATCACATTTTGATTTTGATTATGGCTTGCACGATTATGAAATTACAACAATCGAAAAAAACTAAGATTAATGGGCCGTGCAATGTGCATGCACATTACTACTCTTGTGGCGGTGAAACAGATGAGGAGCGAATGATTTAGAAAAGAACACATCTTCTAGAACAGGCCTGGCAATTGTTTTGACTCGGGGGGGGATTTATAGAAAAAAAATTTGCCTGGAGGTGGATCTATCTATCTATCTATCTATCTATCTATCTATCTATCTATCTATCTATCTATCTATCTATCTATCTATACACACAGAGGGATGAATATATATGTATATGTGTGTGTGTGTGTGTGTGTTTATGTGTGTATATATATGTGTGTGTGTGTATATATATATATATATATATATATATATATATATATATATATATGTGTATGTATATCCATCCATCCATCCATTTTCTACCGCTTATTCCCTTTCGGGGTCGCTGGCGCCTATCTCAGCTACAATCGGGCGGAAGGCGGGGTACACCCTGGACAAGTCGCCACCTCATCGCAGGGCCAACACAGATAGACGGACAACATTCACACTCACATTCACACACTAGGGCCAATTTAGTGTTACCAATCATGTATATATATATGTATATGTGTGTGTGTATATAGGTATATGTGTGTGTATATATGTGTATATGTTTGTGTGTGTGTGTATATATATATATGTATGTGTGTGTAGATATGTATATGTGTGTGTGTATATGTGTAAATATATATATATATGTGTGTGTATATATATATATATATATATATATATATATATATATATATGTATGTGTGTGTATATGTGTGAATATATATATGTGTGTGTGTATATATATATATATATATGTATGTGTGTGTATATATGGATATGTATATGTGTGTGTGTATATGTGTAAATATATATATATATATGTGTGTATGTGTATATATATATATATATATATATATATATATATATATATATGTATATGTATATGTATATGTGTGTGTGTATATATATATATATATAGATCTATGTATATACAAACCCCGTTTCCATATGAGTTGGGAAATTGTGTTAGATGTAAATATAAACTGAATACAATGATTTGCAAATCCTTTTCAACCCATATTCAGTTGAATGCACTACAAAGACAACATATTTGATGTTCAAACTCATAAAATATATTTTTTTGCAATTACTAATTAACTTTGAATTTCATGGCTGCAACACGTGCCAACATAGTTGGGAAATGGCATGTTCACCGCTGTGTTACATCACCTTTTCTTTTAACAACACTCAATAAAATTTTGGGAACTGAGGAAACTAATTGTTGAAGCTTTGAAAGTGGAATTCTTTCCCATTCTTGCTTGATGTACAGCTTGAGTTGTTCAACAGTCCGGGGTCTCCGCTATCGTATTTTACGCTTCGTAATGCGCCACACATTTTCAATGGGAGACAGGTCTGGACTGTAGGCGGGCCAGGAAAGTACCCGCACTCTTTTACTACGAAGCCACGCTGTTTTAACACGTGGCTTGGCATTGTTTTGCTGAAATAAGCAGGGGCGTCACTGATAACATTGCTTGGATGACAACATATGTTGTTCCAAAACCTGTATGGACCATTCAGCATTAATGGTGCCTTCACAGATGTGTAAGTTAACCATGCCTTGGGCACTAATACACCCCCATACCATCACAGATGCAGGCTTTTGAACTTTGCGCCTATAACAATCCGGATGGTTATTTTCCTCTTTGTTCCGGAGGACACCACGTCCACAGTTTCCAAATATAATTTGAAATGTGGACTCTTCAGACCACAGAACACTTTTCCACTTTGCATCAGTCCATCTTAGATGAGTTCAGGCACAGCGAAGCCGGCGGCGTTCCTGAGTGGTGTTGATAAATGGCTTTTGTTTTGCATAGTAGAGTTTTAACTTGCACTTACAGATGTAGCGACCAACTGCAGTTACTGACAGTGGTGTTATGAAGTGTTCCTGAGCCCGTGTGGTGATATCCTTTACACACTGATGTCGGTTTTTGATGCAGGACCGCCTGAGGGATCAAAGGTCCGTAATATCATTGCTTCACACAGGGATTTCTCCAGATTCTCTGAACCTTTTGATGATTTTACGCACCGTAGATGGTAAAATCCCTAAATTCCTTGCAATAGCTCGTTGAGAAATGTTGTTCTAAATCTGTTCGACAATTTGCTTACACATTGGTGACCCTCGCCCCATCCTTGTTTGTGAATTACTTAGCATTTAATGGAAGCTGCTTTTATACCCAATCATGGCACCCACCCGTTCCCAATTAGCCTGCACACCTGTGAGATGTTCCAAATAAGTGTTTGATGAGCATTCCTCAACTTTATCAGTATTTATTGCCACCTTTCCCAACTTCTTTGTCACGTGTTGCTGGCATCAAATTCTAAAGTTAATGATTATTTGCAACAAAAATTTTTTTTTTATCAGTTTGAACATCAAATATGTTGTCTTTGTAGCATATTCAACTGAATATGGGTTGAAAATGATTTGCAAATCATTGTATTCCGTTTATATTTACATTTAACACAATGTCCCAACTCATATGGAAACAGGGTTTGTATTTAACACAATTATTAGACTTTGACCTAAATACTGGTCAACGTTGTCCAAAGATGTATTGCGACAAATAATGTGAAGATTTTTGCATTTATAAATAAATAAATGATAAATGGGTTGTACTTGTATAGCGCTTTTCTACCTTCAAGGTACTCAAAGCGCTTTGACACTACTTCCACATTTACCCATTCACACACACATTCACACACTGATGGAGGGAGCTGCCATGCAAGGCACTAACCAGCACCCATCAGGAGCAAGGGTGAAGTGTCTTGCTCAAAGACACAACAGACGTGACAAGGTTGGTACTAGGTGGGGATTGAACCAGGGACCCACGGGTTGCGCACGGCCACTAATTAAACATTTTAAAATGTATTTTACACAAAAAGCACACACTATTGTGGTAAATTAAGTTTAATAGGTAATAGAATTAGAAACAATTAAAAGGGAAAAAACAAATGTTATAGTTTTTTTTTATTGCTGTTAATTAAAATAACAACTAACACATTTGTTTATTCATTACTAATTTATTAACCAGGTTTTTTTTCTTTTACTTTATTCAAGGTTGACTTTTGGTGGTCCAATAAACACCCGTGATTTCAAATTAATGAATGATCTTGTAATTATTTGTGATTATAATATTATCAAAATAAGTTTATGTGTGAATGTGAGTGTGAATGTTGTCTGTCTATCTGTGTTGGCCCTGCGACGAGGTGGCGACTTGTCCAGGGTGTACCCCGCCTTCCGCCCGATTGTAGCTGAGATAGGCGCCAGCGCCCCCCGCGACCCCGAAAGGGAATAAGCGGTAGGAAATGGATGGATGGATGGATTTTTGCCATAATCGTAAGGCCCTAATCTACTATTGTTGAGCAAATGCACTAAAGTTCCTTTACCCGAACCAAACATGACAAGTGTGAACCAATAACCATCCTTTTATAAACCGCAGTTTTAACTGTTATTTAGTATTGCTTTATTGTGCCTCTATTTTGCAGTGTAACAACACGGTGGAAGCAGAAGTGCGATGGTAATGGAGATCATAATGATGATGCATACTACTTGTGCTATGTTGGCCCTGATGGTCTACTTTGTTTACACCCCTCTAGCCTCGCAGTTGTAGCAATTTTTAAAATTAGACACACTCAATTCAGTATGAAATGAAGATAAAAATGCAAATAATGTTTTATTTTTTTTGTAGGACTGTTTAAATATTTATAAGAGTCCGTAATGGCATGATGTTATTGCGCCATAAATCCAAGAGAAAAACCTGATTAGAACCATACAGGTCCCAATAGTCCAAAATAGTTTCACATACTTTTTTTTAATATGGGGCGAGAAACAGGTTTATCACAAAACAATGAACTTTTTAAAAGCATTTTAAACATTTGTAATGGTCATACAAGTATAACAAGAATCAGTGTAAATTGTGGCCTACACTCTCTTTTTGTTAGCCATATTGCACTGAGCAGCCAGGACAGACTTAAGTAAGCTAAAATTTATCAATGAGATAAAACTGTGTTTGATTTCTGCTTCGTGGTTTACATCGTGGACAATTTCCCTTGGTTGTCTCTTTGTTGTGCATGGATGGGAAACGCAACTAATATTCCGATTTTCCCGAATTCATACTTTTTTTTTTTTTTTTACTTAGGTGCCTTTTTTCAATGCCTGACCGGAAGCAATAGCCGCCAAACAACAAAAAACAAAGAAGAAATAGTTGCCGGACAACATAAAAAATACATAGCCTTTGTACAACAAAGAAGAAATAGCCGCCGAACAATGAAGAAGAAATATCCGCCTCTAACAAAAAATAAATAGATGCCGAACAACAATGAACAACGAAGAATAGCCGCCGAACAATTAAGAAGAAATAATTGCCAAACAACGACGAAAAAATAGCCGCCAAACATAGAAAGAAATTGCCACCTCCAACAAAGAAGAAATAGCTGCCTCCAACAAAGAATAAATAGTTGCCGAATAACAAAGAAGAAATAGCTGTCAGACAACGGAAGAAGAAATAGCCGCCGAACGACGAAGAAAAAAAAGCCGCCTCTAACAAAAAATAAATGTTGTCCCCTTTGTTCATCGATGGAAATCACGACTGACATTCCGTTTCTCAAAAAAATCATAACATTTTTAATTCTTATTTCGAGGCCTACTTTCATGTCCAACGGGAAGAAATAGCTGCCAAACAACATAGAAATAGCCGCCTCCAACAAAAAAGAAATAGCCGCCAAACAACAAAGAAGAAATAGCCGGAAAACAACATAGAAAGAAATAGCCGCCTCCAACAAAAAAATAAATGTTGTCCCTTTTGTTGTGCGTCGATAGAAACCACGACTACCATTGCATTTCTTCCAAAATAATAACATTACATTTTTTTTTATTTGGATGCCTACTGACATGTCCGAGCGGAAGAAATAAACAGCAAACAGCAAATAAATAGATGCCGAACAACAACGTACAACGAAGAATAGCCGCTGAACAATTAATAAGAAATAATTGCCAAACAACGACGAAAAAATAGCCGGCTCCAACAAAGAAGAAATAGCCGCCAAACATAGAAAGAAATTGCCACCTCCAACCAAGAAAAAAATCCACCTCCAACAAAGAAGAAATAGCTGCCTCCAACAAAGAAGAAATAGTTGCCGAATAACAAAGAAGAAATAGCTGTCAGACAACGGAAGAAGAAATAGCCGCCGAACAACGAAGAAAAAATAGCCGCCTCTAACAAAAAATAAATGTTGTCCCCTTTGTTCATCGATGGAAATCACGACTGACATTCCGTTTCTCCCAAAATCATAACATGTTTTATTATTATTTCGATGCCTACTTTCATGTCCAATGGGAAGAAATAGCTGCCAAACAACATAGAAATAGCCGCCTCCAACAAAAAAGAAATAGCCGCCAAACAACAAAGAAGAAATAGCCGGAAAACAACATAGAAAGAAATAGCCGCCTCCAACAAAAAAATAAATGTTGTCCCTTTTGTTGTGCGTCGATAGAAACCACGACCACCATTGCATTTCTTCCAAAATAATAACATTAAATTTTTTTTTATTTGGATGCCTACTGACATGTCCGACCGGAAGAAATAAACAGCAAATAAATAGATGCCGAACAACAACGAACAACGAA
Organism: Nerophis ophidion; assembly: GCF_033978795.1. Taxonomy (NCBI): domain Eukaryota; kingdom Metazoa; phylum Chordata; class Actinopteri; order Syngnathiformes; family Syngnathidae; genus Nerophis; species Nerophis ophidion. The sequence continues at coordinate 2,001,657 of NC_084627.1, forward strand.
GAATAGCCGCTGAACAATTAATAAGAAATAATTGCCAAACAACGACGAAAAAATAGCCGGCTCCAACAAAGAAGAAATAGCCGCCAAACATAGAAAGAAATTGCCACCTCCAACCAAGAAGAAATAGCCTTTGTACAACCAAGAAAAAATAGCCACCTCCAACAAAGAAGAAATAGCTGCCTCCAACAAAGAAGAAATAGCTGTCAGACAACAGAAGAAGAAATAGCTGCCTCCAACAAAGAAGAAATAGTTGCCGAATAACAAAGAAGAAATAGCTGTCAGACAACGGAAGAAGAAATAGCCGCCGAACAATGAAGAAAAAATAGCCGCCTCTAACAAAAAATAAATATTGTCCCCTTTGTTCATCGATGTAAATCACGACTGACATTCCGTTTCTCCCAAAATCATAACATGTTTTATTATTATTTCGATGCCTACTTTCATGTCCAATGGGAAGAAATAGCTGCCAAACAACATAGAAATAGCCGCCTCCAACAAAAAAGAAATAGCCGCCAAACAACAAAGAAGAAATAGCCGGAAAACAACATAGAAAGAAATAGCCGCCTCCAACACAGAAGAAATAGTCGCTGAATAACAAAGAAGAAATAGCCGCCTCCAACAAAAAATAAATGTTGACCCCTTTGTTGTGTCGATAGAAACCAGGACTAACATTCCGTTTCTTCCAAAATAAATTATTTCGATGCTTACTTACATTTGCGACACATAGAATCATCATACTGCTGTGATTATATGCATCAAGTGTTCATTCAAGGCGAAGGCAAAATATGGAGATATATATCGGGTATCGCGACATGGTCTAAAAATATCCATCCATCCATCCATCTTCTTCCGCTTGTCCGAGGTCGGGTCGCGGGGGCAGCAGCCTAAGCAGGAAGTCCCAGACTTCCCTCTCCTCAGCCACTTCGTCCAGCTCTTCCCGGAGGATCCCGAGGCGTTCCCAGGCCAGCCGGGAGACATAGTCTTCCCAACGTGGCCTCCTACCGGTTGGACGTGCCCTAAACACCTCCCTAGGGAGGAATCGGTTGGCATCCTGACCAGATGCCCGAACCACCTCATCTGGCTCCTCTCCATGTGGAGGAGCAGCGGCTTTACTTTGAGTTCCTCCCGGATGGCAGAGCTTCTCACCCTATCTCTAAGGGAGAGACCCTCCACCCGGCGGAGGAAAGTCATTTCGGCCGCTTGTACCCGTGATCTTATCCTTTCGGTCATGACCCAAAGCTCATGACCATAGGTGAGGATGGGAACGTAGATCGACCGGTAAATTGAGAGCTTTGCCTTCCGGCTCAGCTCCTTCTTCACCACAACGGATCGGTACAACGTCCGCATTACTGAAGACGCCGCACCGATCCGCCTGTCGATCTCACGATCCACTCTTCTCTCACTCGTGAGCAAGACTCTGAGGTACTTGAACTCCACCACTTGGGGCAGGGTCTCCTCCCCAAACCGGAGATGGCACTCCACCATTTTCCGGGCGAGAACCATCGAGGTGCTGATTCTCATTCTGGTTGCCTCACACTCTGCTGCGAACCAATCCAGTGAGAGCTGAAGATCCCGGCCAGATGAAACCATCAGGACCACATCATCTGCAAAAAGCAGAGACCTAATCCCGCGGCCACCAAACCGGAACCCCTCAACGCCTAGAAATTCAGTCCATAAAGGTTATGAACAGAATCGGCGACAAAGGACAGCCTTGGCGGAGTCCAAACCCTCACTGGAAAAGTGTTCGACTTACTGCCGGCAAAGCGGACCAAGCTCTGACACTGATCATACAGGGAGCGGACTGCCACAATAGAATAAAAATACTGAGATATTTTAAAAAAGGCCATATTGCCCAGCCCTTGTTTCCGCATGCTGACATCAATCAATCAATCAATCAATGTTTACTTTTATAGCCCTAAATCACTAGTGTCTCAAAGGGCTGCACAAACCACTACGACATCCTCGGTAGGCCCACATAAGGGCAAGGAAAACTCACACCCAGTGGGACGTCGGTGACAATGATGACTATGAGAACCTTGGAGAGGAGGAAAGCAATGGATGTCGAGCGGGTCTAACATGATACTGTGAAAGTTCAATCCATAATGGATCCAACACAGCCGCGAGAGTCCAGTCCAAAGCGGATCCAACACAGCAGCGAGAGTCCCGTTCATAGCGGAGCCAGCAGGAAACCATCCCAAGCGGAGGCGGATCAGCAGCGCAGACATGTCCCCAGCCGATACACAGGCAAGCAGTACATGGCCACCGGATCGAATCGAACCGGACCCCCTCCACAAGGGAGAGTGGGACATAGAAGAAAAAGAAAAGAAACGGCAGATCAACTGGTCTAAAAAGATATACCGCAAGACACGACTAGTCTCCTCAAAAATGACGTCTCCTGCCTAATTCCAGGCCTGCAACTACTGTAAAGTGATATATACGTTGGCAGCAGATATACTGGAGCAATGGAAAGCGATCATTCACCGGTGATACTAAGCATAGGGCTGGTGTTCTTTCTTGGAGGTGAGGTAAGCTAATCTGTCAGGTGGGGTCAGGACGTCTGCTGTGCGAGAGGAAGGACCCGTGCGGGGGTAAACCATACCTCCTGATGGGCGTCTTTCACTGGCTGCTTATTACCGCACACACCCGTCGCATTTACACCGCGGCCGACTTCTACGTTTTTGTTTTCCCAAGGCGGCTAAAACAGCACGCGGGCTCCCCCCGCCTGCGGTCGCACACTCGCTATCGCCACTCTTTCCACTGCGAATGTTTCATTTAGCGGCCGCACGATTCCGTGACGAGACCCCGCCAACAAAAGCAACGTTGTCCAGAAGAAGAGCGCCATCGAAATGAAAGGGGGGGGGGAGGTAAAGGCCCAGGAAATGAAAGGCGATTGTGGAGCCATTCCTAAATTGTCTAAAAGAAGGCGGGATTAAGGCATATTACCTCAAAGCTATTCTTTCTTTCTTTGCGGGGCTTTTTGTTCATGGAAAGGAGGTAGAAAAAGGGAAAACAAACCTTCAGTATAAGAACGGAAACCATGCATATTTATTCGCTGAGGAAATCTGGTGCGGTAATCCGAGCCCTATTGTGTGTTGTCTGGCTGTGCAACACCAGATACGCACGCAACCTGGTTTAGGTTTTGCCTGCCATTTTTCTTCTTGGCAGTTGTTTCCGTAATGGTTTTATTTCACAGGCCGGGGCGCAAGGAACACGAGACGAAATATTTATGCTCGCAGTCTACGTTTTCTTTTTTTTTTTTTTTTCCCCTGTCGCCAATCTGGTTTAGTAACGAGGCCTCGACTGGCGGGGTCAGTCCAAGCAGGCACCCGGCAAACGAGAGGACTTAACCCTGAAGAGGTCCATGAAAGTCAGTCAAATATTTGACTTTAATATAACAAAACATTTGAAAAAGAACTGGGAACAAGCGTTAGCAAATAGATGGTAACACCTTTGTTTGGGGAACATATTCACCATTACTTAGTTTCTTATTAACATGCAAATTAGTAACATATTTGCTCTCAATCAGTCATTATTAAGTACTTATTAACATCTTATTCTGCATGACCCTGTTATACAACCACTAAGAGAGTCTTTCCTAAATAACCTCAGAACTATTGCTTATTAGTTCTAAGTAAGGAAGTTGTTGTACAAACCCCATTTCCATATGAGTTAGGAAATTGTGTTAGATGTAAATATAAACGGAATACAATGATTTGGCTTCACGGTGGCAGAGGGGTTAGTGCGTCTGCCTCACAATACGAAGGTCCTGCAGTCCTGGGTTCAAATCCAGGCTCGGGATCTTTCTGTGTGGAGTTTGCATGTTCTCCCCGTGAATGCGTGGGTTCCCTCCGGGTACTCCGGCTTCCTCCCACCTCCAAAGACATGCACCTGGGGATAGGTTGATTGGCAATAATAAATTGGCCCTAGTGTGTGAATGTGAGTGTGAATGTTGTCTTTCTATCTGTGTTGGCCCTGCGATGAGGTGGCGACTTGTCCAGGGTGTACACCGCCTTCCGCCCGATTGTAGCTGAGATAGGCGCCAGCGCCCCCCGCCACCCCAAAAGGGAACAAGCGGTAGAAAATGGATGGATAGTTCTAAGTAAGGAAGTTGTTGTACGAACCCCATTTCCATATGAGTTAGGAAATTGTGTTAGATGTAAATATAAACGGAATACAATGATTTGTGAAGTGAATTATATTTATATAGTGGTTTTCTCTAGTTATTCAAAGAGCTTTACATAGTGAAACCCAATATCTAAGTTACATTTAAAGCAGTGTGGGTGGCACTGGGAGCAGGTGGGTAAAGTGTCTTGCCCAAGGACACAACGGCATTCACTAGAATGGCAGAAGCGGGAATCGAACCTGCAACCCTCAAGTTGCTGGCACGGCCGCTCTACCAACCGAGCTAAACCGCTCCATTTGTAAATATTCAGTTGAATGCACTACAAAAACAACATATTTGATGTTCAATCTCATAAACTTTATTTTTTTTTTGCAAATAATAATTAACTTAGAATTCCATGGCTGTAACACGTGCCAAAGTAGTTGGGAAAGGGCATGTTCGCCACTGTGTTACATCCCCTTTTCTTTTAACAACACTCAATAAACGTTGGGGAACTGAGGAAACTAATTGTTGAAGCTTTGAAAGTGGAATTATTTACCATTCTTGCTTGATGTACAGCTTAAGTTGTTCAACAGTCCGGGATCTTGTTGTCGTATTTTACGCTTCATAATGCGCCACACATTTTCGAGGGGGGACATGTCTGGACTGCAGGCGGGCCAGGAAAGTACCTGCACTCTCTTACTACGAAGCCACGCTGTTTTAACACGTGGCTTGGCATTGTTTTGCTGAAATAAGCAGGGGCGTCCATGATAACGTTGCTTGGATGACAACATATGTTGCTCCAAAACCTGTATGGACCATTCAGCATTAATGGTACCTTCACAGATGTGTAAGTTACCCATGCCTTGGGCACTAATACACCCCCCTAACATCACAGATGCTGGCTTTTGAACTTTGCGCCTATAACAATCCGGATGGTTATTTTCCTCTTTGTTCCAAAGGACACCACGTCCACAGTTTCAAAATATAATTTGAAATGTGGACTCATCACACCAGAGAAGACTTTCCCACTTTGTAGCGTCCCAAAAGAGTTAGTGCTGCAAGGGGTTCTGGGTATGTGTTCTGTCGTGTTATGGTGGGGATGTTCTCCTGAAAACGGGTTTGTCATTCTTGTTTGGTGTGGGTTCACAGTGTGGCACATATTTGTAATAGTGTTAAATAGGGCTGCGAATCTTTGGCTGTCCCACGATTCGATTCAATATCGATTATTGGGGTCACGATTCGATTCAAAATCGATTTTTTTTTTTTTTTTTAATTCAATACTATTCTCGATTCAAAAAAGATATTTTCCTGATTTAAAAGGATTCTCTATTCATTCAATACATAGGATTCCAGCAGGATCTACCCCAGTCTGCTGACATGCAAGCAGAGTAGTAGATTTTTGTAAAAAAGCTTTTATAATTGTAAAGGCCAATGTTTTATCAACTGATTGCAATAATGAAATTTTTTTTTAGCTATTAATTAAACCAAAAATATGACTTTTTATCTTTGTGAAAATATTAGACAGTGTGTTGTCAAGCTTATGAGATGTGATGCAAGTGTAAGCCACTATCGTTTTTTTTATTTTTCTGAATGTCTAATGATAATGTCAATTAGGGATTTTTAATCACTGCTATGCTGAAATTATAACTAATATTGATACTGTTGTTGAAAATATTAATTTTTGTTCCACTACTTTTTAAAGCCCAAAAAAAAATCTGTGGGCTATAGAGCGTTTTCATTTCGGGCTCCAATACTCTGGAATGCCCTCCCGGTAACAGTTCGAGATGCCACCCCATTAGAAGCATTTAAGTCTCACCTTAAAACTCATCTGTATACTCTAGCCTTTAAATAGACTCCTTTTTTAGACCAGTTGATCTGCCGTTTCTTTTCTTTTTCTCCTATGTCCCACTCTCCCTTGTGGAGGGGGTCCGGTCCGATCCGGTGGCCATGTACTGCTCGCCTGTGTATCGGCTGGGGACATCTCTGCGCTGCTGATTCGCCTCCGCTTGGGATGGTTTCCTGCTGGCTCCGCTGTGAACGGGACTCTCGCTGCTGTGTTGGATCCGCTTTGGACTGGACTCTCGCGACTGTGTTGGATCCATTATGGATTGAACTTTCACAGTATCATGTTAGACCCGCTCGACATCCATTGCTTTCCTCCTCTCCAAGGTTCTCATAGTCATCATTGTCACCGACGTCCCACTGGGTGTGAGTTTTTCTTGACCTTATGTGGGCCTACCGAGGATGTCGTAGTGGTTTGTGCAGCCCTTTGAGACACTAGTGATTTAGGGCTATATAAGTAAACATTGATTGATTGATACTTTTGGTTTGTTGTGTGTCGTGTTTGTCTTCTCAATTGCTCTGTTTATTGCAGTTCTGAGTGTTGCTGGGTCAGGTTTAGTTTTGGAATTGGATTGCATTGTTATTGTATTGCTGTCTATTTGAAAAAAAAAAAACGTTTTAAATGAGAACCGATTTTGAATCGCACAAGGTGAGAATCGCGATTCAAATTCGGATTGATTTTTTTCCCACAGCCCTAGTGTTAAACTTGTTTATACGGCCACCCTCAGTGTGACCTGTATGGCTGTTGACCAAGTATGCGTGTATTCACTTGTGTGTGTGTAAACAGCTGTAGATATCATGTGATTAGGCCGGCATGCAAAGGCAGTGCCCTTTAAGGTCTATTGGTGCTCCGTACTTCTCCCTACGTCCGTCTACCACTCCATACAGCTGCGTTTTAAGAAAGTCATACATTTTACTTTGTGAAACCGATACCCATAATTTCCGTTATCACATTTTAAAGCATTTATCGTCCGATAATATGAGCAGTTTGATATTATCGAACATCTCTACTTGAAACATCCAATAGCAGGATGGCACAAATGCGATCTCTGAAGGGTTAAGTGAGGGTCCTGTGATGGATGTGTCCCATCCTGGGGACAGCGCTGTCTGACATCCATCAGCGTTTATAGATTTTTCTCTTCACGTCGCCGCTCATCTTTTTGTGTGTCCCCTTGTGAAGTGGTGTTAGTCACAGAGCTTGTGACGAGATTATTAGTCGAACGCAATCTCCATCCTTAGCCACGGCGCGGGTCTCCAGGGGCGCTAAAGCAGACCTTTCAATTAAGTCGGCAACAATGCCGCGTCTCTGCTCAAACTGGCTCGTCTCACTCCGGAGTTAATATAATTAGGAGCTGTGCTGCGCTGGCCATCTTGTTGTGATTACATGTGTTTACATGGGGAAAAGGGAGGTGTTTACTGTGGAAACTGTGCCTCCACTACACCCAGCCGACACCCACCTTTTCCTCCTCTCCTGCTACTCATTTAGGAAACTGCTACAAGATTAATTATTTTTCTGAAAACCCCACATGGCGTAATAGTTCCTGTAGATAGGGCTGCACAATTAATCCAATTTTAGTCACAGTCACTATTTTGGCAGCTACCAGTAGGTGAAAGTCAACTGTGCACCGAGGGACCCCGTATCCCATCCACCTCTCAAAGACTCGCCAAAATAACGGATGTAATAACATTTTAGATAGATAGATAGTACTTTATTGATTCCTACAGGAGAGTTCCTTCAGGAAAATTAAAATTCCAGCAGCAGTGTATGGGGTTGAGATCAATTTAAAAAAAAAAAAAAAAAGGAAAAAGTAAATAACGGGGGTTTAAATGGAAACAAAATAGAGAAATATTACAATAAGAATAAAAAATAAAAAGCAATATAACAGTAAAATCAATCAATCAATCAATGTTTATTTATATAGCCCCAAATCACAAATGTCTCAAAGGACTGCACAAATCATTACGACTACAACATCCTCGGAAGAACCCACAAAAGGGCAAGGAAAACTCACACCCAGTGGGCAGGGAGAATTCACATCCAGTGGGACGCCAGTGACAATGCTGACTATGAGAAACCTTGGAGAGGACCTCAGATGTGGGCAACCCCCCCTCTCTAGGGGACCGAAAGCAATGGATGTCGAGCGGGTCTAACATGATACTGTGAAAGTTCAATCCATAGTGGCTCCAACACAGCCGCGAGAGTTCAGTTCAAGCGGATCCAAGACAGCAGCGAGAGTCCCGTCCACAGGAAACCATCTCAAGCGGATCAGCAGCGTAGAGATGTCCCCAACCGATACAGGCGAGCGGTCCATCCTGGGTCCCGACGAGCGGTCCATCCTGGGTCTCGACTCTGGACAGCCAGTACTTCATGCATGGTCATCGGACCGGACCCTCTCCACAAGGGAGGGGGGGACATAGGAGAAAGAAAAGAAGCGGCAGATCAACTGGTCTAAAAAGGAGGTCTATTTAAAGGCCAGAGTATACAGATGAGTTTTAAGGTGAGACTTAAATAAGAATATAACAAGACAAAGTAGGCAGTAGTGACCATGTTATGAAAACGTATTGCACTGTTATTGTTTTGCATCCCCTGTCATCCTAGTACCCCCCGGCCCCCGCCCCAGAGATTTTTTTTTTATTTGGCCAAAGATATACCGTATTTCCTTGAATTGCCGCCGGGTACATAGTATGCGCCTGCCTAGAATTACTCCCGGGTCAAACTCGTTTTGCAAAATAATTAGCGCATGCTTAGCATTACCGCCGGCTCAGGATAAAAACTCGTTTAACTCGTTCCGCAAAATGTTATTTTTATTAGCGCATGTTTAGAATTTCCGCCGGGTCAAACTCGTCACGTCACTAGTGACACTTCACCTGTCGCCATTTTCAAAATGGAGGAGGCTGATTTCAATCATTTGAAATCGCATAAAGGGTAGAAGATTAAGAGCTATTCAGGCGGATTTAAGGTCCAAGCTATTGAATATGCTAAAAAGAAGAGTAAGCAGCTATGTTTTATTAATATACCGTAGCTGCGTGTGTCAAATATGAGTCATTAAATGACTCCCGCTTCCTGGTGGTAGAGGGCGCTAGTGATCCTTCTTGCGACTACTCGGCTGCAGAAGAAATGACAACAAGCAGCAAGAGTGAGCAGCGATCGTTTATTTTTTCCTCTCGCTTGCACTTTTAACATGGAGGATTACATATCTAAAATAAAACCGTTTTCTAAACTGGATGTTCAATCGAAGCAGGAGGTAATAAAGAAAGATCCCCATCGAGACAGAGAGACTTTTAGAACTGAAGAAAGATAAGGGAGACTTCTATAAACAAGTTATCCATGCTTTTGATCAGAAGGAGCTGCACATGGACTTCATTTATAAGTAAAGACCATAATAACGTTTTTTTTTAATTAAATGTGCTTTTCATGATGATATCCTTACATCACACTCAAATTTATAAGCGCAGGCCTAAACTTACCGCATGCCTTTGGTAAGCGCCGGAGTGGGAAGAGGTTTTAAAAGTTTTTCGCTTTCATAAAAACGTTATCATAATGATATTTTGATATGATAAATGGGTCCAAAAAGTATTTGATGAAGTTGATATTAAATACTTTTTGGTCGCCTTTGCTTTTAACAAAATAAATCAAGTTTTGTGAGTGGATATTACCTCTCTGTATTTGTATCTGAAGCAGCAATAGCTATCCTCCATCAAAACGTACTTTGTATAATCTTATTCATTTTGTCTAAAAGTCCAGTTTAGAGAAGTATTTAATCTTGGATACAGTATATAATCCTCCATATTGGCAGAAACAGTCGTTTAATTCAGTTTCATTCCAAGAAATTAAACAATATTTTTAAATCTGACAAAAAACACCCACAAACGCTGGCTTACTCTAATAAAAATGCCATGTTTGTTATAAATACAGTTTGAAAAGAAAAAAATGCTAACTTCCGCTGGAGAGACCTGTGTCTGCTAGCTTGAGCGCCCCCACTTCTCCCAGTGTGGCGAGTCAGAGTACTGCTGAGGCATTGAACTGCAAGTTGACAATGTATCGCCCCCCTACCTTGAGGCAGAGGTACTTGCTGCCTCAAGACCTGCCTTTTCCACGTGGGAACAAGCATGCGCCCCTTCACACGCACACGCCCAGTACACACTGTGTGTAGCCGTGGAGGCACCGCCTGTGTCTGCCTCACTTCTGATCTGCTGAATTGTTTTGATCAGGAAACTTGGAATTTCCGCGATTTTGACCTTGGAAATGATCAAATTATACAGGAACCACACCAAAATCACATATAAAGCATAAACCAAAATAGAAATATTAAAACTTATTTTATTTTATTACTTTATTTATTACTATATTTTATTACTACATTATTTTATCTTATTATTGGCCAATTGTTATACAAATATTATTGCATTATGTTATTCTTTTAAGTTATATTTTAAAGTTGAGTATGGTCATTAATGAATAATCGTGTTGTTAATCGTCATCAATCAGAAATAATCTTAGTACTTTTGCCATAACAATCCAGCCCTAATGGATGTCTCGATAAAGGAGTTTGGGGGTAGGATGAGCTCCCATCACAACTGAGAGGCGCCTCGCCCGGAGACGTCAGCAACACGACGACAAGTTTGTGCGATCAAAGGCTTTGACTCACAGGCAGCTCCAATCTGGAGCTTCATATTTTCGACTGCTCCGTAGGACTTTCTTTAAAATAGCCCCCTTTGCCTTCCCAAATACTGACGCAACTCTGATTGTGTGTCGTGAAAGCAAGGACTCAAACAATGTTTTCTCTTCTAAAATTCATATGGAATTATTGATGGTAGTACAAACCCTGTTTCCATATGAGTTGGGAAATTGTGTTGGATGTAAATATAAACGGAATACAATGATTTGCAAATCTTTTTCAACCCATATTCAGTTGAATGCACTACAAACACAAGATATTTCATGTTCAAACTCATAAACTTTATATTTTTTTGCAAATAATAATTAACTTGGAATTTAATGGCTGCAACACGTGCCAAAGTAGATGGGAAAGGGCATGTTCACCACTGTGTTACATCACCTTTTCTTTTAACAAGACTCAATAAACAAGTGGGAACTGAGGAAACTAATTGTTGAAGCTTTGAAAGTGGAATTCTTTCTCATTCTTGTTTTATGTAGACATTTAGTCGTTCAACAGTCCGGGGTCTCCGCTGTCGTGTTTTACGCTTCATAATGTGCCACACATTTTTCATGGGAGACAGGTCTGGACTGCAGGCGGGCCAGGAAAGTACCCGCACTCTTTTTTTTACGAAGCCACGCTGTTGTAACACGTGTTGAATGTGGCTTGGCATTGTCTTGCTGAAATAAGCAGGGGCGTCCATGAAAAAGACGGCGCTAAGATGGCAGCATATGTTGTTCCAAAACCTGTATGTACCTTTCAACATTAATGGTGCCTTCACAGATGTGTAAGTTACCCATGCCTTGGGCACTAATGCACCCCCATACCATCACAGATGGTGGCTTTTGCGTCAATAGCAGACTGGATGGTTCGCTTCCCCTTTGGTCCAGATGACACGATGTCGAGTATTTCCAAAAACAATTTGAAATGTGGACTCGTCAGACCACAGAACACTTTTCCACTTTGCATCAGTCCATCTTACATGATCTCGGGCCCAGATAAGCCGGCGGCGTTTCTGGATGTTGTTGATAAATGGCTTTTGCTTTTCATAGTAGAGCTTTAAACTTGCACTTACAGATGTAGCGACGACCTGTATTTAGTGACGGTGGTTTTCTGAAGCCCATGTGGTGATATCCTTTAGATATTGATGTCGGTTTTTGATACAGTGCCGTCTGAGGGATCGAAGGTCACGGTCATTCAATGTTGGTTTCCGGCTATGCCGCTTACGTGGAGTGATTTCTCCCGATTCTCTCAACCTTTTGATGATATTATGGACCGTAGATGTTGAAATCTATAAATTTCTTGCAATTGCACTTTGAGAAACGTTGTTCTTAAACTGTTTGACTATTTGCACACGCAGTTGTGGACAAAGGAGTGTACCTCGCCCCATCCTTTCTTGTGAAAGACTGAGCATTTTTCATGAAGCTGTTTTTATACCCAATCATGGCACCCACCTGTTCCCAATTGGCCTGCACACCTGTGGGATGTTCTAAATAAGTGTTTGATGAGCATTCCTCAACTATATCAGTATTTATTGCCACCTTTCCCAACTTTTTTGTCACGTGTTGCTGGCACCAAATTCAAAAGTTAATTATTATTTGCAAAAAAAAAAAAAGTTTCAGTTTGAACATCAAACATGTCTTTGTAGCATATTTAACTGAATATGGGTTGAAAATGAATTGCAGATCGTTTTGTTCAGTTTATTTTTACATCTAACACAATTTCCCAACTCATATAGAAACAGGGTTTGTACTTAGAGGATATTGGATGCCCGAAATAATTGAAATGCAGAATAATAAAATCCCCTTCATGTTGCACACAATGGATGCTTATGAGTGATTGAATCTGCGATCAGTCTGCGGAATCGTATCTGACCGCTGCCAACGGCAAATCAAATCACTTGTTGTCCATTTCATGTTCGTAAGTAGCCACGTACCGTACAGGCGAGTGATAACGTCGCCGCACTAATCTCCCTGATGCTCACATTCAGCTTTCCAAAACCGCAGCACTCTGCTTTATTGGACATGTTCGGACCATTGTTTACCTCCCGCAGCACGCCACTTGTTGTCTTTGCCAACAAATGGTCGTGTCTTTACCAATCTTGTCCCGCTTTTGTCTCCTTTGCCTTCACCCCCATGCTTCCACTGGATGCCATTTAGTGGCAGGGTCAACCTTGTAATTGACAGCCAGCGCTAAACAAATCTGTGCAGCTCCTCCCCGTGCTTCTCTAATCTAACTAATGCACCCGCGTGCGTGCTGGAAAGTGAATTAAGCATCCAAAACTCAATACCCGATCCGTCTGCCGGAGCTGCCTGCGTGCACATTAGCAGTTCTTCTGCAGCCTCCGTAATTGTATTACACAAGTTGGTCGCTCTAACGATCCGGCCTTACACACACTTATACACACTCCGCCCGTCGTCGTTAATCGCTGCCTCCGCAATAGGGCCCGCGTGGCGTGCGGCGGGCCCGACAACACAAAAAAGTTTAAAGGTGTACTGTCAAGACTTCACGGTGGAAGAGGGGTTAGTGCGTCTGCCTCACAATACGAAGGTCCTGCAGTCCTGGGTTCAAGTCCAGGCTGAGGATCTTTCTGTGTGGAGTTTGCATGTTCTCCCCGTGACTGCGTGGGTTCCCTCCGGGTACTCCGGCTTCCTCCCACTTCCAAAGACATGCACCTGGGAATAGGCCCCTCCCACTTCCAAAGACATGCACCTGGGGATAGGTTGATTGGCAACACTAACTAAATAGGCCCTAGTGTGTGAATGTGAGTGTGAATGTTGTCTGTCAAAACATGCGATTGTGATTTGATTTGCAATTTAATAATGATAAAAAATTTTAACCATTGTACTGTAATTGGTAGGTATATAACAGAGGTTGGCTCTTTAGCGCCGCCCTAGTGGCTCTCTGGAGCTTTTTCAAAAATATATAAAAAATGGAAATGATGAGGGGGAAAAAACATATTTTTTGTTTTGATTTGGTTTCTGTAGGAGGATAAAAATCTCCATAATTGCTATAAAGCACACTGTTTGTATTAAACATGCTTCACTGATTCGAATATTTGGCGAGCGCCGTTTTGTCCTACTAATTTTGGCGGTCCTTGAACTCCCCCTAGTTTGTTTACATGCATAACTTTCTCCGACTTTCTAAGACGTGATTTATGCCACTTCTTTTTCTGTCTCATTTTGTCCACCAAACTTATAACGTTGCGCATGAATGCCCGAAGGTGAGTTTTGTTGATGTTATTGACTTGTGTGGGGTGTGCTAATCAGACATATTTCGTCACTGCAAGCTAATCGATGCTAACATGCTATTCAGGCAAGCTATATGTACATATTGCATTACGATGCCTCATTTGTAGCTATATTTGAGCTCATTTAGCTTATTTTAAGTCTTCTTTATTCAATTTATATCTCATGACACTATCTGAATGTTGTCTGTCTATCTGTGTTGGCCCTGCGATGAGGTGGCGACTTGTCCAGGGTGTACCCTGCCTTCCGCCCGATTGTAGCTGAGATAGGCGCCAGCGCCCCCCGCCACCCCGAGAGGGAATAAGCGGTAGAAAATGGATGGATGGACTGTCAAGACTTGGATTACGGGGCGGTTTGTTTTTTCCGAGGCAAAGGAAAGTTGGCACGAGCGAGACGTGAATGTTATACTGTGGGGCAAAAAAGTATTTAGTCAGCCACCGATTGTGCAAGTTCTCCCACTTAAAATGATGACAGAGGTCTGTAATTTTCATCCTAGGTACACTTCAACTGTGAGAGACAGAATGTGAAAAAAAAATCTAGGAATTTTAAAGAATTTATTTGTAACTTATGGTGGAAATAAATATTTGGTCAACAATTCAAAGCTTTCACTGATGGAAGGAGGTTTTGGCTCAAAATCTCACGATACATGGCCCCATTCATTCTTTCCTTAACACGGATCAGTCGTTCTGTCCCCTTAGTAGAAAAACTGCCCCAAAGCATGATGTTTCCATGCTTCACAGTAGGTGTGGTGTTCTTGGGAGGCAATTCAGTATCCTTCTTCCTCCAAACACGACAAGTTGAGTTGATACCAAAATGGATACATGGATGATACAGCAGAGGATTGGGAGAATGTCATGTGGTCAGATGAAACCAAAATAGAACTTTTTGGTATGAACTCAACTGGTTTTTACCGTAAAATCGACAGTCTACTTGAAACAGTTAATATAGTTAATATTGAAATCCCCAGGCATACCGTATTTCCTTGAATTGCCGGCGGGGCGCTAATTCATTTAAAACCTCCTCTCACTCCTGCGCTTACCAAAGGCATGCGGTAAAAGTAAGCATGCGCTAATTATTTCAAAACCTCTTCTCACTCCGGCACTTACCAAAGGCATGCAGTAAAAATTTGAGTGTGATGTAAGGATACCATCATGAAAATTACATTTAATAAAAAAGAACGTTATTATTAAGATCCGTTACTCCGATCTTCACGTTATTGTTTATTTTTTCCATCTGTATTTTCATACTCCGTCCGACCCGTTTATTTCCCGTTTAGTCCATCACCATGGTTACTTATTAGTTTCAGCTGCTACTCCCGGGCCTCCACACCTGTCTCTGTTAATCACCTTCCCTTTATAAGCCAGCCTCTTCTGTTAATTCTTTCTGGGATTATAATTTGCTTACATGGAACAAGTAACGCCAGGTATGATTTTCTTGCTAGCTCATTAGCTAAGCCACCTTGTCAGCTTTAGCTCACATGCTAATCATCTTCGTTTTAACTTTTTGTGCCATCGTGCCAAGTTTTAGTTCTTTATATATCCTAGATTTCACGCTAGCGTCTTTTGTTTCCCTTTTTATTAGCTCCAGTGTTTCTGTTCAGAGCTCACGTTTTGTTAATACATTTGTTAGATCCTACGTTTTGTTGTGTTCTTCGTTTGACGCATCCACTAGGGAATCGAACCCGGTACCACGATGCCGAACCGGCGTTACAATTATGGCCTTACCTTTACTTATAAATATTGTCCATTCCAGCTCCTTCTGGTCCAAAGCATCGATAACTTGTTTACAGAAGTCTTCCTTATCTTTCTTCAGTTTTAAAAGTCTCTCTGTCTCGATGGAGCTCTTCCTTTATTCCCTCCTGTTTCGATTGAAAGTCCAGTTTAGAAAACTGCTATCAGAAGGTCCGTCATATCCGTCCCAGCACATATCACGTCACTCATTCTCACTTCTTCTGCAACCGAGTAGTCGCAAGAAGAATCACTAGCGCCCTCTATCACCAGGAGGCGGGACTCATTCAATGACTCATATTTGACACACGGAGCTAGGTTATTGTGACGGTCTCAAGCCGTCGTCTTGCGGGTTCCCAGGACCACCAAGGAAGGACATGGCTTGAGCAGTTTGACTTTATTTTTTAATAAAACCTCAGTCCAGGTCGCTCTTCCGCTCCTCCTCTCCGCTCGCTCGCCGTCTCCTTTCAAGGAAAAGACTGTATTCATACATTATTCACTGCTACAAGTAGCCTTCTGATGGCAACCATGACTGGTATGTGGCCCTCAATGAAAACCAGTTTGACATCCCTGCTCTTTTGAGTCTGCCCTGAAGAAACTTGTGTGCTTAAAGCGCATGTTGTCTTTCAAATCACAACCTTCCTTCCTGGCCTCGCCTGCCCGCCTGCTGTGTGGCCCTCAGTTCTGGTTTTGTACTTGCATATCTCCCACCGCCTGCCTGCTTTCTTTATGGGGCCTGTCAGCGGGCCCAGCCCTTTTCCGGACGCTGGCAACATGATAAGATGAGCTCACAATACTCCTCCTCTCCTCCAGGCTAAGAGCCATTGACCTATGTTTGCATGCACGTAGCTTGAAAAGGATGCACTTTCTGTGAAGTGCACACTACGCCATTTCCTCTTACTCAAATTCTAGTTTGGTTCAGTTCCATAGTGAAAAAGCACCAAGGGGGGAAATAGAATCCAAACCTAACACGTCAAAACATGCGATTGTGATTTGATTTGCAATTTAATAATGGTAGAATTTTTAACCATTGTACTGTAATTTGTAGGTTTATAACAGAGGTTGGCTCTTTAGCGCCGCCCTAGTGGCTCTCTGGAGCTTTTTCAAAAATATATAAAAAATGGAAATGATGAGGGGGAAAAAAACATATTTTTTGTTTTAATTTGGTTTCTCTAGGAGGACAAAAATCTCCATAATTGCTATAAAGCACACTGTTTATATTAAACATGCTTCCCTGATTCGAGTATTTGGCGAGCGCCGTTTTGTCCTACTAATTTTGGCGGTCCTTGAACTCCCCCTAGTTTGTTTGCATGCATAACTTTCTCCGACTTTCTAAGACGTGATTTATGCCACTTCTTTTTCTGTCTCATTTTGTCCACCAAACTTATAACGTTGCGCATGAATGCACGAAGGTGAGTTTTGTTGATGTTATTGACTTATGTGGAGTGTGTTAATCAAACATATTTGGTCACTGCAAGCTAGTCGATGCTAACATGCTATTTAGGCTAGCTATACGTACATATTGCATTACGATGCCTCATTTGTAGCTATATTTGAGCTCATTTAGTTTCTTTTAAGTCTTCATTATTCAATTTATATCTCATGACACACTATCTATATGTAATATGGCTTTTAATTTTTTGTGGCTCCAGACAGATTTGTTTTTGTATTTTTGGTTCAATATGGCTCTTTCAACATTTTGGGTTGCCGTCCCCTGGTATATAACCTTATCCTGAATAAATAAATAAACAAACAAATAAAATGTACTCTTCACTGTAAGCAAAATTGTAACCAAAATAAGTACTGAAGCTCTTAAAGTGTCAGTTTTTTTATTCTAGTGGCTCCCTAGACCTCTTTCAGAGATGTGTGAAAAAGATGAAGACAAACAGGAGAACAAACTTTACACAACCCTTTTCTAATTGTTAGAAATCGCACTGTTTATATTAAACATGCTTTACAGATGAGTGTTTGGCAAGCATCGTTTTGTCCTACTAATTTCAGCGATCCTTGAACTCATCGTAGTTGTTTGTACAACTTTCTCCGATGCTGCCACAGAAGGACGAGATTTAGGCCACTCCTTAGTCTCATTTTGTCCACCAAATGTTTTATGCTGTGTGTGAATGCTCAGAGGTGAGCGTTACAGTCGTGGAATGAACACATTATTATGCCTAATTTTGTTGTGATGCCCAGCTGGATGCGTTAAACAATGTAACTTTTACCATTAATTGATTAAAGTGGACTCCGACTTAAACAAGTTGAAAAAGTTATTCGGGAGTTACCATTTAGTGGTCAATTGTACAGAATATATACTGTCCAGCGTCCCGGAAGGGTTAGTGCTGCAAGGGATTCTGGGTATTTCTTCTGTTGTGTTACGGTGTGGATTGTCTCCCGAAATGTTTGTCATTCTCGATTGGTGTGGGTTCACAGTGTGGCGCATATTTGTAACAGTGTTAAAGTTGTTTATACGGCCACCCTCAGTGTGACCTGTATGGCTATTGACCAAGTATGCTGGGCATTCAATTATGTGTGTTTAAAAGCCGCATATATTATGTGACTGGGCCATCATGCTGTTTGTTTGTATGGCAGGTTGTAGAGGACGCTAAAGGCAGTGTCTTTAAGGAACGCCCCCAATATTGTAGTCCGGCTGGAAATCGGGAGAATGGTTGCCCCGGGAAAATCAGGAGGTTTGGCAAGTATGCCTTACGGCCATGTTTTACCGGATATGTACCGCTCCGTACAGCGGCGTTTTAAAAAGTCATTAATTTTACTTCTTGAAACCGATACCGATAATTTCCGATATCTCATTTTAAAGCATTTTTCAGCCAATATTATCAGACATCTCTAAATAAAACACTTATATGAGGCTTCTAATTTTTTGCAGTTTTTTTTTTATTTTTTATCTTTGGTCCAATATGGCTCTTTCAACATTTTGGGTTGGCTGACCCCTGTCCCAATCAATTAACCAGTCAAAGCCCCTTTAATCACCATTAATTTAATAACCTCTAAAGCAGGGGTCAGGAATGCCAAATATTTTAAAATGTATTTCCGTGAGAGCGCTATCATATTTTTTAACACTGAAAACAACTAAAAGCATGCATTTTTAAGTAAGACCAACATTTTTAGAGTATAATAAGTCCCTTATTCTTTTTAATAACATTGTTATTCTGAAGCTAACCAATAATAAATAAAATACTTCCTACCAAATAATGCGACTTCTTGAACAGGTGCGGTAGGAAAACGGATGGATTAAGATGCATGGGAATGTTTGATATTTTTGAACTGTCAGAGTAGATTTGTGACGAACCCCAAGATGCAGAGAAGGAGGCAGGCATTTTGGAGGTAAACATGTTTTAATTAAAATAATAGATTAACAACAAACAAAAGGGTACTAACAAAGGACGCGCACGTGGGCGGATAACAAATAAAAAGGCCTAGCGTGGAAGCAAGCAGGTATCGAGCTAGAAACAGAAGTCGTACTCATAATATGAAAACAAACTTGGAAGCAGGGAACAAAAGACAATAAGCTACAAACCACTATCAAATATAGCTTACCGCAATGCTGCGTTGACACGACAGGTAGCAACGACAAGAGTGACAATAATCCAGCAACTGACTGGAGGACAAACACAGACTCCAATAGAAGCGGGCTGATTGACACCAGGTGTGGCCAGGTACCAATCAGCCGCACCTGAGGGGAAAACAGCACACGGGGAAAAAAACAGGAAACAGATAAAATAAGAGCGCTGACAGGAACTAAAAACAGGAAATACTAAACACACAGAGGAAAAACTAAAATACAAACAAACTGTCAGTGGCAAGCCTGACATTAACATTATTTTTAAAACTGATTACCGGCGGAATTATTCATTACTTACAATGTGAAGCAATATCAGCTAAGATTTATCCGAGAGCCAGATGCAGTCATCAAAACAGCCACATCTAGCTCCAGAGCCATAGGTTCCCTACCTCTGCTCTAAAGGCTTAGTAGCCACATGCGTGGACAGTCCCATTTAGCCCTTATTTCCAAAATTGTGTGCACTACTGAATTGGGGTCTTATGGCCGCATATGTGGACACTTATGTTGCCATCTGGTGGTGTCAGAAGAGTATAACTGTCACGCCCATGAAATCATGTTTCGTTTTTGTCATGTTTGGTTTTGCTTTTTGGACAATCGGTTCCTATGTTTGCACTTCCTTGTTTATCACCATAGCTACTCATTGATTTTTCACCTTGCCCGCATGTCACGCCCCTGTCCTCAGCTCTCACACCTGTTGTTAATTATTATAGCTATTATTTAAGCCACAGTTACCCATATTCCTCATCTACCTTCATGCCAAGCTTCTCTGTTTATTATGCTGTCCACGCCACGTACGTTTTTGTTATTTATGCCACAGTGCAAGTTTTCGTTATTTATGCCACAGTGCAAGTTTTTGTTTCATGTCTATAGTTTGTAGCCTTTGTGCTTATCTTTTGTTTTTTCATTAGTCAAATTTGTTCTCCGCCCTTGTGCGCGCCTTTTGATTTGCTTCCTTTGTTTGTCTTTTTGTTAGTATATAAATAAACATGTACTCACATTCACGTCTGGCTCATGCCAATTTTCCTTTGCGTCGAAGAAACAACCCAAGTCAAGTCCAAGTTCTGACAATAACATACAATGGAATTTGGAAATAAAAGTGTGAAAATAAGAATTAGCATGTTACTAAACATGAAGTACACGTTTGTGTACTTATGGTCTAAGTACATTACATCAAAAGATGATTCTTAGTTTTTACTCTAATTAGGTTCCAATAAGCCCAAAGAGAAATAAAAAAAGTATGTAAACAAACAGCTTGGGCCTTAAGAGGTTTTAATCTATTTTTTTTTTAATTTACAAAGATATTTTGAAATTTCCAATGCTTGGTCAAAGGCCCTTTTCTTTCCGCATAGGCATGTTTTTTTTTTTTTGGGATGAAAGACTCCCACTCAACAAGAATCGTGCAGAAAGTTTTCCCACAAGAGTGCAAGCTGCAGCTCTCGAAAAAAGGGGGGACCTGTATTTTATTTGCATGTTTATCAGAAGCAGACAGGAGCTAAGCGCCCGGGAGATGTAATTTAGCAATCTTTGGGCTTGCATGGACATTAGCAGCACCTCTGCTTGTGTAAAGACTTTACTAGAGCACCGTGCTTGTACTTTATCACCTGAAACCTTGCACACGGGGGAGGGAGGTGTGGGAAGGCACAGAGAGGGGCGAAGGTGATTAAACGGACCTTTGTGTTGATTTGCCGTGTGTTGCCATGCAAGCAAACATCCGGCCCGGCCGCTATAATGGAGGGCTCGGGCTCCAACGCCGGGCGGCGGAGCTGTTTAAATTTTTTATCCCTCCTAACAGGATGATTTGTAATGATCTTTTCAAGCCCGAAAAAACGGGGACAGGCGCAAAGAATCCTGGGAGGCGAGGGGGGACTAAATATAGCAGGCGGGCTGGAGGCATGGGAGAAACTCGCAGATTGGCGCTGAAAGATGACCTCTCTGTTTATCCCCGCTCAAGGCTCTCGATGTATAGATGCGCCGCGTAGTCCGAGGGACCTCTTTGACCTCCATAAAAACCACTGATGATCACCCCACCCCGTTTGTGGGTGCTGTGACACCCTACCTGCCAGAAGACACTTCTTGATCCTATATGGGAAGAAGAACGGGTTTCTGTGCTGGTATAAAACCCCCTCAGGGGGGACTTGTCATGGAGTCGGTCATCAGATACTGTGTCTGGCTGCTTTATCAGGGTTATCTGGAAAGTCACTCCGTCTTTGTCGGACTTGACTAAGCTCTGCAGAACCTCCGCATGATGTCCCGGACAGGCTGAGGAGACAGTTTGAGGGAGACTCCCCAAGCATCCAATAAACACGTCTTCTCTTCAGATTTACCACCCTTTTCCCATGACTATTTGCTCATATTTCAAAACATTTGACCCAAAAGACGATTATAGACATATAAATAATCCCTCCCGGGGTCAAACTGTCACTATCATTGTCACGCCCATGGGGTTCCTGTTTTGTTTTGGTCATGTTCGGTTTGGTTGTTTGGACATTCAGTTCTTGTTCCTGCACTTCCTTGTTTGTCTTATTTCCATAGCAACTCATTAGTTTCCACCTTGTCCTCAGTTCCCACACCTGTTAATAATTACCATAGCTATTATTTAAGCCACAGTTACCAGGTAGTCATATTACACACCTCCTTCACGCCCTCGATCACCTGCTATGCACCTTGTAATTCCATGTCCCGTTCTCGTTTTGTTCCGAGTAAGTTTTTCTCATTATTCATGCCGCAGTGCAAATGTTTTGTTTCGTAGCCCGGTTTTTGTACTTCTGCCCCTTGTTTATTCCTTTTATGAGTAAAATAAATTTGTACCTGCCTTCACGCCGTTTCCACTCCATTCGCTTTGCACCTCCACTGCTCGCTCCTAGGTCGCTTTCAGGTCTGTCGCTCTATCTCTTCCGGTACTGCTGCGGGTTTTCCTACTCCTTCTGCCTCCACCTCTCCTCCTTCTCCCCTTTTATACACCTTGAGAAGATAAGTCAATTGCGAGCCAGGCACCTGATCTCGCTCGTAGCGTCGCTCCCGCTTGGTCATCGTCTCCCTGCCCCGCAGCTCTTTCGCCGGCTCCGCCTCTCCACAACATTTTCCAACCAAAAATCCTTAGTTATATTATTGGTCGACTTCACTTTCCGGTAAAATTTGACAGTTTTATCAATCACAAATACTACATTTTTATTATTATTTTTTTTTGTGAATAAAGTAACGTTTATGACAACCTTTTTCCAAAACACAATATAGATTGTGAGATCAATCAATCAATCAATGTTTACTTATATAGCCCTAAATCACTAGTGTCTCAAAGGGCTGCACAAACCACTACGACATCCTCGGTAGGCCCACATAAGGGCAAGGAAAACTCACACCCAGTGGGACATCGGTGACAATAATGACCCAGTGGGACGTCGGTGACAATGATGACTATGAGAACCTTGGAGAGGAGGAAAGCAATGGATGTCGAGCGGGTCTAACATGATACTGTGAAAGTTCAGTCCATAATGGATCCAACACAGTCGCGAGAGTCCAGTCCAAAGCGGATCCAACACAGCAGCGAGAGTCCCGTTCACAGCGGAGCCAGCAGGAAACCATCCCAAGCGGAGGCGGATCAGCAGCACAGAGATGTCCCCAGCCGATACACAGGCGAGCAGTACATGGCCACCGGATCGGACCGGACTCCCTCCACAAAGGAGAGTGGGACATAGAAGAAAAAGAGATATAACAAAACAATGCATACATTTATCATGTATGCCTAGTGCAAACATGGGGGATGATAATAAAAAGTGAGTGATGATTGTTGGGAAATAATCTCCTGCTTTGGGACGTAGTTGAGCATGGCAGTGGCGTGACACAAAGGTGAAGGATTATTCCAGGGATTAAGAAAAGGTGAGCCAGACTACAATAATCTTGTTGCTCAATGGCTTCCCTGCTTATTCCTCCCTGGTGTCCAGGCACCATGGGGATCAACAGGCCTCCTAATTACGCTCATTAAATATTGTTATTGCAGCTTGTTAAATCTGACTCCGACACCTAACTGTACTAATTCATACGCACACACACGTTTACAAACATGCACAAGTCACCAGTATTAAGTGCTTTGGTGGGTGTAATTAAAAGTGCTCAATAAAGCCTGTGGTTCTCTCAGGGCCTCGAAATGGAGTAGAAACAACAAGTGATGACAGCTGCACATAGTGCGACTAGTTTCTACTCACTCTGTCTACTAACTACGGTCGTACTTGTAAAGAACATAATGTCATGACTGTTTTGAGTTTCCAATAATTTCTACAACTCTTGTTTTTTTTTGTGATAGAGTGATTGGAGCACATACTTGTTGGTCACAAAAAAAAAAATCATGAAGTTTGGTTCTTTTATGAAGTTATTATGGGTCTACTGCAGGGGTAGGGAACCTGTGGCTCTTTTGATGACTACATCTGGCTCTCGGATAAATCCTGAGCTGACATTGCTTAACACACCTGTTCAAGAAGTTGCGTAATGGTAAGAAGTTATTTATTATTGGTTAGTGTGGGGTTCTTTAGACCACCAAGCACCGAAATGAGAGCCTGTTTCAGGGTTACAATATTGTTTTATTTTTCAATAAGTCTCTCGGTTGATTTTCCAGCAATTGTATTTTTCTCTTTCGTTCTGGCTCGCGCTCTGGCTCCAGCCCCAACCCCGTCTCTCTCCTCCTGGCTGCTGCTTATAACAGAGCGACCGGTGATTAGATATCAAGGCCCAGGTGGACCATCTACGCACCTGTCGCTGATTTCGAGGCCTGTTCTGGCACACCCCAGTTCGCTGCAGGCCCGCAGGCCACGCCCCCTCCGCAGTTAGCTTCAGAATAACAATGTTATTACAAAGAATAATAGACCTCTTATACCCTAGAAATATTGGTCTTACTTAAAAATGCATGCGTTTAGTTGTTTTCAGTGTTAAAAAAAATAATATATGGCTCTTACGGAAATACATTTTGAAATATTTGGCTTTTTGGCTCTCTCAGCCAAAAAGGTTCCCGACTCCTGGTCTACTGCATACTCGCCAACCTTGAGACCTCCGATTTCGGGAGATGGAGGGTGGGGTTGGGCGAGGGGGGTGGTTAAGAGGGGAGGAGTATATTTACAGCTGTCCATCCATCCATTTTCTACCGCTTATTCCCTTTGGGGTCGCGGGGGGCGCTGGTGCCTATCTCAGCTACAATCAGGCAGAAGGCTCCGCACACCCTGGACAAGTCAACACCTCATCGCAGTATGTGTAGAAGTCTTTATTTATAAATCTATTATCTGTTTATTGTTTTAATAGTGTTTTAGTGAGATTGTAAAGTCATACGTGAAAGTCGGATGGCTGCGGTAAACGCCAGTGTCTCTGAGAGAAGCCAAGTAGCCAAGATCACAGCTGCCTTTTTGAGCTGCAGGATGAGGTCGCATATTCCACTGAAGTCTCCGGCAAGAGCCGACTTAATATCACAATTTTCCCATCCAAAAACTTGCTGGTTGACGTAGAGAAACATGTTCTCTTGCCCGCTTTAAAGCTTCACAACAAACAAAGAAACACAGGCTGTGTTTCGGTGCTAAAGGCAGCTGCAATCCACCGCTTTCCACCAACAGCATTCTTCTTTATAGTCTCCATTATTAATTGAACAAATTGCAAAAGATTCAGCAACACAGATGTCCAAAATACTGTGTAATTATGCGGTGAAAAGAGACGACTTTTAGCAGTAAGTGGTGCTGGACTAATAAGTCCGCTACAACCAATAACGTCACAAACACACATCATCATTCCGCGACGTTTTCAACAAGAAACTCGCGGGAAATTTAAAATTGTAATTTAGTAAACTAAAAAGGCCGTATTGGCATGTGTTGCAATGTTAATATTTCATCATTGATATATAAACTATCAGACTACGTGGTGGGTAGTAGTGGGTTTCAGTAGGCCTTTAACCTTCGTCTTGTGTTAGGGTCGGCACCGACCCGTTTTAGTTTTTAAATGCATAAAAAACACCACATACATTTATTTGTTTGCATCAAAGCTTTTTGACTTTGTCAGGAACCTCTTTGTCAACAAAATAAAACATTTTAATTTTTTGCACTAAATTATAAAATGCTCTGGTAGAAATTATGCCCTTGGTGTTGTTAGGGTCGGTTTCGACCCAGTTATAAAAATAAGATGATAAAGCCATGATAAGAGCCAAAACTGAACACACTGACAGCCAGCTCCTCTCCCAGTCATGTGAGCTTTAGTGGATTCTCATTTTACCTTGTTATCCTGTACAAAAACAAACCAAAGACGGACACTAAAAGTGTCACTTTTTGCCACTCTGATTTTGTTTTTTTTATTAGTTTTGGAACTAGTAATCTATTTCTCTTGGTTTCATTTGCTTGATTGGTTGTTGTTTGCTGTTTGTTTGATGTTGGATTTCTGTTGCTGAAAAAAATACTTTTTAGCCTTTTTCTTGAAGTAAATATATATGGGTCGAAATTGACCCGTAACACCATAGATGTTACTATAGTTAAAATTCTTAAAATGAAAAAATAAACAAACCACATTTATTTAAGAGATGTGTTCTAATACCCCTTAGTAATAGTTAGGTAACACAACAACCTTTTTTTTTATTTATATGATTCTCTTGAGGTTCGTTTTACCATTTTTAAAAATTGAAATTGAGGGGTATACTGACAAAAAAAAGGCCCAATGGCCCAAACCAAAAATATTAAAACCAATATTTTCATGGATAAGGAAGCCTAACGAGGTTACCAAGAGATGAGAAACAAATTGGATGATAGATAATTGTTTTTAGTTTATTTTACAGCTGACTTAAGACATGGGTCAAAACCGACGCGTTAACATAAGAGATGGTAACAGAAAGCTAACACAAGAGGAAGGTTAACATTGCTGTATGTATACTTTTTGACCCAGCAGATTAGGTCACATTTTCGGTAGAGCCATAATAAATGTTTCATTTTGTTTTGTGTGACATATGCTCCAATCACTCTATCACAAAAAATAAGAGTTGTAGAAATGATTGGAAACTCAAGACAGCCCTGACATTATGTTCTTTACAAGTGTACGTAAACTTTTGACCACGACTCTATGTGCCCCCATGACCTTATTCCCAGTTTACACATCAATTCCAAATGTTGTTCTTAGGCTGTGAGGAGGAACCATATCCTACCAACATGATTTGGGGGTCTTCAGAGACTCTGTGCGGGTGTGTCTAAGTAGGTGAGGGGGCGCCAGGACTCCTCTCCCGACCTGAATCGGTCTTTTGATGCTGACTGGCCTTGACACCAACAATGTGTCCTTTCACATCCTCGTCAACCTCCGAGGAAGAACAACACATTAGGGCTCGTTCCCTTTTTTGACGCCTCTGTAGTTACCGCCACCAAGGAGGCGTTTGTGTATCAGAAGGTTTACACGACTTAAAGGGGAACATTATCACCAGACCTATGTAAGCGTCAATATATACCTTGATGGTGCAGAAAAAAAGACCATATATATTTTTTAACCGATTTCCGAACTCTAAATGGGTGAATTTTGGCGAATTAAACGCCTTTCTGTTTATGCCTCTTCTGGCGATGACGTCAGAATGTGACGTCAACGAGGTAATACAGCCGCCATTTTCATTTTCACATTACAAACACCGGGTCTCAGCTCTGTTATTTTCCGTTTTTTCGACTCTTTTTTTGGAACCTTGGAGACATCATGCCTCGTCGGTGTGTTGTCGGAGGGTGTAACAACACTAACAGGGAGGGATTCAAGTTGCACCACCGGCCCAAAGATGCCAAAGTGGCAAGAAATTGGACGAAATTTGTTCAAAATACGAGGGTGTGGGGAAAGCCGACGAAATGGTCAGTCGTTTGTTCCGCACACTTTACCGACGAAAGCTATGCTACTACAGAGATGGCAAGATTGTGTGGATATCCTGCGACACTCAAAGCAGATGCATTTCCAACTATAAAGTCAATCAATCAATCAATGTTTACTTATATAGCCCTAAATCACTAGTGTCTCAAAGGGCTGCACAAACCACTACGACATCCTCGGTAGGCCCACATAAGGGCAAGGAAAACTCACACCCAGTGGGACATCGGTGACAATAATGACCCAGTGGGACGTCGGTGACAATGATGACTATGAGAACCTTGGAGAGGAGGAAAGCAATTGATGTCGAGCGGGTCTAACATGATACTGTGAAAGTTCAATCCATAATGGATCCAACACAGTCGCGGGAGTCCAGTCCCAAGCGGATCCAACACAGCAGCGAGAGTCCCGTTCATAGCGGAGCCAGCAGGAAACCATCCCAAGCGGAGGCGGATCAGCAGCGCAGAGATGTCCCCAGCCGATACACAGGCAAGCAGTACATGGCCACCGGATCGGATCGGACCCCCTCCACAAGGGAGAGTGGGACATAGAAGAAAAAGAAAAGAAACGGCAGATCAACTGGTCTAAAAAGGGAGTCTATTTAAAGGCTAGAGTATACAAACGAGTTTTAAAGTGAGACTTAAATGCTTCTACTGAGGTGGCATCTCCAACTGTTACCGGGAGGGCATTCCAGAGTACTGGAGCCCGAACGGAAAACGCTCTATAGCCCGCAGACTTTTTTTGGGCTTTGGGAATCACTAATAAGCCGGAGTCCTTTGAACGCAGATTTCTTGCCGGGACATATGGTACAATACAATCGGCAAGATAGGATGGAGCTAGACCGTGTAGTATTTTATACTACACATGGCGCCAGCGCCCCCCGCGACCCCAAAAGGGAATAAGCGGTAGAAAATGGATGGATGGACGTCAAAGAAATCTGCCGCCAGACCCCCATTGAATGTGCCGGAGTGCCTGCACATTTTACCGGCGTGCTAAGGCAGACATGGCAGAGATTTATGGCTAAACTGCAGATGCATTTCCAACGATAAAGTCAACTAAATCACAAAGGTGAGTTTTGTTGATGTTGTTGACTTATGTGCTAATCAGACATATTTGGTCGCGGCATGACTGCCAGCTAATCAATGCTAACATGCTATTTAGGCTAGCTGTATGTACATTTGAAACTATATTTACATTCAACTTTTCCCTCCACCCACATTTAATGCCAAACAAACACTTACCAATCGATGGATTTAAGTTGATCCAGTGTCACAAGATGCGAAACTTCCGATTGTTGGTCTGCACATTTTACCGGCGATGCTAAGGCAAACATGGCCGAATAGCGTCAATAGCTATCCGCTCAATAGCTTCAGTTTCTGCTTCAATTCCGTATTCGCTACTCCAACCATCCGTTTCAATACATGCGTAATCTGTTGAATCGCTTAAGCCGCTGAAATCCAAGTCTGAATCCGAGCTAATGTCGCTATATCTTGCTGTGCTATCCGTATTGGTATTGGCATCACTGGAGGACGTCCCAGGAAAATGGACAATGGCTTCACAGATAGCGAAAATCAGGCACTTTAAACCTTTTTTAGGCATATTCCGGGATGGGTAAAATTTTGAAAAAAACTTCCAAAAATAAAATAAGCCACTGGGAAAGGATTTGTATTGGTTTTAACCCTTCTGAAATTGTGATAATGTTCAGTTTGGCCTGAGCAGAGGTCTTTAGAGTGCTTCTTTTCTGCCCCCGTCCTTGAGGATATGTCTTTATCTTCATTAGTTTTGCAGTTGCCAAATATTTTTTTTGTTTATATTGGTCTTTCCCAGCAGGCGCAAGACTTTAAAACAACATTGACAACGTGTTGAATTAGGTCCTGAAGTTGAGCAACTCAATCCTAACGTCAAATACAAAAGACAAATGCCGTTAGCGAAGAAAAATTCTTAAATTAGCCTCACGGTTTTATAAGCCGCAGGTTTCAGAGCGTGGGAAAAAAGTAACGGTTTATAGTCCAGAAAAAACGGTAAGTAAACTAAGTAAACTCTTTTGACTGTCATCCACAATCTTTGCCTCTGTGATTGGAGGCGTACACTGCCAGGTTACGCACACAGGTGTCAGTGATAGCTGGGGAGAAGCACAAGGAAACATAAATTAGGAGGAAAAAAGAAGATGGCAAAACAAATGTCCAGTTGTGGAAATATTTCAGCTTCAAACCAAATGAGCCGAATTAGCCCATCAACATCATTGAGTCCATTTTTATTATTTCTTTTTTTAGGATAATCAAAAAATGTAGACTTCCCAACTACAATGGTAAATAAATACCAAAGAGAAGTACCGTATTTTGCAGACCGTAGGGTGCACCGGATTATAAACCACACCGCCAATGAATGGTCTATTTTTGATCGTTTTTCATATATTAGGGCGCACCGGATTTTAGAATACATTAAGGGAATCATAGTGTTATAATTTTTTTTCTAAATTGAAAACACTTTTTCAGGACTTATGCAGACCCCAAATACAGATCAGCAGGTACTAGAAGGTAAGAAAAGTTGCTTTTGCATAATATTGCGTAACAAAATCGGCAGACAATGTCTTACCTTATACACACACCATAATAATTTTCGTATGTTTGAGCACATCAAACGGTGCAGCCTGCACTTATCTCTTATGTTTGACTGCCATCTACTGGTCACACTTATCACTACACCATGTATCAAATAAAATTGCTCCGAGGTGGGTAAGCTCAAACAAATTATTTCCTTATATTAGGCGCACTGGGTTATAAGGTGCACTGTCGAGTTTAGAGAAAAAAAAGTGCACCTTATAGTCCGGAAAATACGGTAAGTTTACTGTATTTGTAAGGGTTATAAAGGTATTACGATTAAATATTATAATTCATGCTTCAAGGGGTCATATTGATTGATTTTCTACATTTAAAAAGAAAAAATACTTGTGGTTTACATAACATGTAATGTTGGGGTTTTTTGGTAAAAATTTTGCACAGATTGTTCTACAGACTATTGTCAAGTGGCTTTCTGACCCTCTCTTCAGGATGCGTCGTTTTCTCATGTACTTGAGTCCACCTCGACTGGATCCTCGACTCAGGCACCGTTTTTAAAGTACCCATTTGGTACTAATATCGGTCAAAATGAAAAACGATACCTACACAGCTGTACTGCTCTTGACACTCAACTCATCTGTGGTATTAATGCTGACTGAGCGGTTTGCTCTATACAGCTATTTCAACATTGCTCCATGTGGTCGGATAGAACTATTTTTTTTTTTCTTTTCACATTGCCATGTACTCCAAATCATCAAGTAAAACAAACAAAAAAAAAAAATACTGAACATGCGGTTACAAATTGACCGAGAATGACAGCGTTTTTTCCAATGACTTACTGCTTTCGCTTACAGTTTTTTCCAATTGCTTACACACTGAATTTAAAATGTCCACACAGTTAAAGTCTACACAGAGTAAGCAAAACCACTGTGCAGGTTCGCCTGATATTTGGCATAGACTCTGCTTCACAGTTTTTGCGAAATTTTACACTCACCTCCCCATCTTGCACATTGTGATACACATTTTTACACTTTACACACACACTAGGATTGTGATACACGGATCTTTATCCCCACATTTTTTTCAAACCTTTTTATCCGTCTCAGATTTTAATTTGTACTGCATGTTATTGTTGACAACTAGGATACGCTGCCCTCTAGTGGGTTCTGCACACCACCACACACTGCCAGGAGAGCCCGGGATTCAGGTTATAACACTGTTTTATTGTCATATAATAGTGCCAGTCTTTTGCTTTCCAGCAAGGTGTCTGTTTGCGTCCGTTTATTTCTATCGCTTTCTCTCGCTCCCACTCGAGCTCCCACAGCGTGTCTCATCCCTGCTGCTGCTAATAAAGTTGACAGGTGATTTGATAACAAGGCCCACCTGGGCCATACAGTCACCTGTCACTGTCTTCGAGGCCAGTCCTGACTCACGGCAGGTTCCGCGGGCCACGCCTCCCTCCACATACATATTTGCAGTTTGCAGCATCTTTGTTGAGCAGTTCTTGAAAAGATTACAGGATAGTTTTACCTTCTTTTTAGGTCCTTACATATAAACAATGTACAGATCTTAAACAATGACGATTGCTGTGGATTTGCCAATATATTTTGTCAAATTAGAGTAATCATTCATCACATATGTTAAAAAAGGTCAGGAAAAATGCCCAAAACATGTGATTTATTTTAGTAAAATAGTTTTGTTTTCTTTACAAATGTGTTTGGTATTTATCACTCTTCTGGGTACCTCACTCCAATAGTGTTTTATCATTTGAAGTATGTGTGAGTGAGAAGACAATAAAACTGCATTTTTACAAATGCTTGCTTTATCTTGATGAATGGGCATATGTTTTGACCGGAGTGTGTCAATGTCAGGTTCAAACACTGATGACATCTATTAAACAAGACAAGAAACAAGGAATTAAACCGAGACAGAATTAAATTTAGTTCAATTGAGGAGAAAACCGTAGACACTGTACCCTTGCACAGTGTTGTTCCACGTTTTGACGAAAGATTGTACGTCTCCTCTTTTATTGGGACTTTCCCTGAGTACATGGCAACAGCTCTTTCAAAGGGAGGGGGGTTGTAAACAGCCGTCGCCTTTGGTTACAAAACAGTTCAAAGAAAAGTTCGTAAAACAGTTCAAATAAAAGGTTCCTGGATCTTGCGTCAGGTCCTGCTTCCTCTCTGCTTCGTAGATCTCGGCTCAAGACAAAATCTTCCTGTGGATTGCAATACATTAAAAAAAACGACACCCTCGTGTCGCTTCCCATCCTACACAGTGGAATTTTACAAGCTCGTAGGATCAAAGACAGCTTTTTGTCCTCTCGCAGGGCGAGCTGAACTCAATGTAACGCAGTTTTGTGATAGCTTAGATACAATTATTCTAACAGTCATTTTGCAAATAATCAGGGAATTAAGAACATTGAATGTGGTGTTTGGAGAAGTGTGTAAATCCTTTGGAAAAAAGACAGTAAAATTGTGTGTAAGCAAATGGAAAAAACTTCAATTTGTACTGCATGTCGTTGACTACTGTGATATTTTACTTTAACTGACTGTGGTAAAAATACATATTTGCAGTTTGCAGCATCATTGTTGAGCAGTTCTTGAAAAGATTACAGGATAGTTTTGCTTTATCTTTAGGTCCTTACGGATAGGCCCACTTCAAAGTAAACCATGACGATTGCCGTGGATTTGCCAATAAATTTTGTCAAGTTACAGTAATCATTTATCACATATGCTAAAAAGGTCTGGCAAAATTCCCCAAACGTAGTAAAATAGGGGTTTTTACAAATGTGTTTTGTAGGGGTGTAACGGTACGTGTATTTGTATTGAACCGTTTCGGTACGGGGGCGTACCGAACGAGTTTTTAAGCTCAAGTCTTAACAAGTTGCTTTGCTTCTTCTGCGTCTGCACACAGCATTGTCCCACCCACACAACCATCTGATTGGTTACATATATAACGGTAACAGCCAATCAGCAGTGCGTATTCAGAGCGCATGTAGTAAATGCTTCAGCGTCGAGCAGATAGGTGTTTAGCAGGTGAGCATAAGGCAGCGTACTCTCCCCAAATGATAATAAACACCTCCCAGTCAACCAGCTCGGTTGGTAGAGTGGCCGTGCCAGCAACTTGAGGGTTGCAGGTTCGATTCCCGCTTGTGCCATCCTAGTCACTGCCGTTGTGTCCTTGGGCAAGACACTTTACCCACCTGCTCCCAGTGCCATCCACACTGGTTTAAATGTAACTTAGATATTGGGTGTCACTATGTAATGCGCTTTGAGTCACTTGAGAAAAGCGCTATATAAATATACTTCACTTCACTTCACATCACTACGAACCCGTTGACCTTTAATTGGCTTTTAGCGTAACGTTAGCTCATTTTGCTGTGTGTGTGTGTGTTTGTTTTACGGACAGAAAAGCTTTGAATGGCAGGGTCCCTGCTGTCACATGTTGATGGAAATGTAACATTTACATAATGAAAGTCCTTCCGCCCGATTGTAGCTGGGATAAGTTCCAGCGCCCTCCGCGACCCCAAAAGAGAATAAGCGGTAGAAAAAATGGATGGATGGATAGAAAATCAACTACAGGCTTCCCAAATGCTGTGATAAATTAAGCATGATGAGTTGACTTGAAACGGTTTAATGTTGCACTTTTTATACGTAGATGAAAAGTCATTTTATTTAATCCGAGCAACAATTTGAGGCAGTTTAATGTTGATTAATGTGGGCAGAATTATTATAGTGTTCCCAATGTTAAAAGGATAAAGCCCATCCATCCATCCATCTTCTTCCGCTTATCCGAGGTCGGGTCGCGGGGGCAGCAGCCTAAGCAGGGAAGCCCAGACTTCCCTCTCCCCAGCCACTTCGTCTAGCTCTTCCCGGGGGATCCCGAGGCGTTCCCAGGCCAGCCGGGAGACATAGTCTTCCCAACGTGTCCTGGGTCTTCCCCGTGGCCTTCTACCGGTTGGACGTGCCCTAAACACCTCCCTCGGGAGGCGTTCGGGTGGCATCCTGACCAGATGCCCGAACCACCTCATCTGGCTCCTCTCGATGTGGAGGAGCAGCGGCTTTGCTTTGAGTTCCTCCCGGATGGCAGAGCTTCTCACCCTATCTCTAAGGGAGAGCCCTGCCACACGGCGGAGGAAACTCATTTCGGACGCTTGTACCCGTGATCTTATCCTTTCGGTCATGACCCAAAGCTCATGACCATAGGTGAGGATGGGAACGTAGATCGACCGGTAAATTGAGAGCTTTGCCTTCCGGCTCAGCTCCTTCTTCGCCACAACGGATCGGTACAACGTCCGCATTACTGAAGACGCCGCACCGATCCGCCTGTCGATCTCACGATCCACTCTTCCCCCACTCGTGAACAAGACTCCTAGGTACTAGAACTCCTCCACTTGGGGCAGGGTCTCCTCCCCAACCCGGCTGGATGTAGTCGGACTCACTTCGACGCACAGCAAGGGCTCTGGAACCACTTCTCTTGAAAGGATAAAGCCATTGTTTACAAATTTGGTAAATAAATAACCCAAAAATTTATATTTGGTTTTCTTACTGTACTGAAAATGAACCGAACCGTGACCTCTAAACCGAGGTATGTACCGAACCGAAATTTTTGTGTACCGTTACACCCTTAGTGTTTTGTATTTATCACTCTTCTGGGTACCTTACTCCAATTGTCTTATCATTTGAAGTCTGTGTGAGTGAGATGACTATAGAACGGCATTTTTACAAATGTTTGCTCAATTTTGATGAATGGACATATGTTTTGACTAAAGTCAAAGTCATTTAGCAAATAATCTGGGAATTAAGAAGATTGAATGTTTGGAAAAAAAGACACAGTTAGTAAAATGGGAAAAGCTATAAAAGCCCTTCCTTTCAAGTATTTTTACGGCTCTCACAGCGTCATAAAAGCTTCTTCCCGTTGGACTTGCACTATATTTTGCTTGTATTAATTAGGTACCAGCCATCTGGTGACATTATGGTACCCCAGGATTGTGTCAGTCGCTATAAATGATGAACTTTCCTGTCGTTGCCATGGTGCCGACATATAACGTCACCGCCACGTAATGCCGTGTCGAAAGCTCGCGGTCAGTGTTCGGTTTCCGCGCCAGCTCCAGGAGATTACAATGAGATTTTCCTGGCTGTCACGAAGCATCAGCGCGGTGCTCAGTTTCTACAGGTTGTCAGTGCGGTTAAAGACGGACCCTTAACTCAATCACAAAACTGCGGGGGGGGGATTAATTCTGCTGGCGGTTGACAGGTAATCTGTAGCAAAAAATGCATGCATAATGCTTCATTCTCAGGCAAGTTGTGATTAAAAACTAAAAGTTGTGCCAATGGAAAGGCTCATTTCTATGTTGTGTTTTCATCACACTTCTCATCATTGCTTTGACGTGCCAGAATGTTCAAGCCTGAAGGTGACACTTGCTCGGCTCCGTTAAAAGAAACTCTGGATTTTTTGGAACAATTCAATTCAACGCCAAAAAAACGGAAATGCTGATTATCGGTCCTGCTAGACACCGACCTCTATTTAATGATACAACTCTAACATTTGACAACCAAACAATTAAACAAGGCGACGCGGTAAAGAATCTGGGTGTTATCTTTGACCCAACTCTCTCCTTTGAGTCACACATTAAAAGAGTTACTAAAACGGCCTTCTGTCATCTCCGTAATATCGCTAAAATTCGCTCCATTTTGTCCACTAAAGACGCTGAGATCATTATCCATGCGTTTGTTATGTCTCGCCTCGATTACTGTAACGTATTCTTTTCGGGTCTCCCCATGTCTAGCATTAAAAGATTACAGTTGGTACAAAATGCGGCTGCTAGACTTTTGACAAGAACAAGAAAGTTTGATCACATTACGCCTGTACTGGCTCACCAGCACTGGCTTCCTGTGCACTTAAGATGTGACTTTAAGGTTTTACGACTTACGTATAAAATACTACACGGTCTAGCTCCATCCTATCTTGCCGATTGTATTGTACCTTATGTCCCGGCAAGAAATCTGCGTTCAAAAGACTCCGGCTTATCAGTGATTCCCAAAGCCGAAAAAAAGTCTGCGGGCTATAGAGCGTTTTCATTTCGGGCTCCAGTACTCTGGAATGCCCTCCCGGCAACAGTTTGAGATGCCACCTCAGTAGAAGCATTTAAGTCTCACCTTAAAACTCATTTGTATACTCTAGCCTTTAAATAGACTCCCTTTTTAGACCAGTTGATCTGCCGTTTGTTTTCTTTTTGTCCTATGTCCCACTCTCCCTTGTGGAGGGGGTCCGATCCGATCCGATCCGGTGGCTATGTACTGCTTGCCTGTGTATCGGCTGGGGACATCTCTGCGCTGCTGATCAGCCTCCGCTTGGGATGGTTTCCTGCTGGCTCCGCTGTGAACGGGACTCTCGCCGCTGTGTTGGATCCGCTTTGGACTGGACTCTCGCGACTGTGTTGGATCCAATATGGATTGAACTTTCACAGTATCATGTTAGACCCGCTCGACATCCATTGCTTTCCTCCTCTCCAAGGTTCTCATAGTCATCATTGTCAATAAAGTGGATTGGATTGGATTGGATCTTCATTCCCATCCCTGTCTGTTCCAACGTTGAACGAGCCCGGGTCCTGCCCGCCTTGGGACATCCATCCCTGACATCACAGCTAATGTTGCACAGGCCCAGCTGTGTGTGGAAGGAAAAGTGAGCGGTCCCATTCTTCCATCAACACTCGCATCAAACACGTTCCGCTAAGACAAACGATCTCGCCAGATGCGAGTGGATATATCTGTGGTCTTAATCTGTATTTACTCTGGCCCCACCTGCTAGCGTTAATTAGCATTAGCTTTGCGAATAATTTGGCTGCTGTGCGGAGCGAGACATTTATTGGGGCTGACGACGCTGGACAGAGGTGAGGTTGCATCCCCAGGGGCGGTGACCTCCCCGCTGTAATGACATCATGCAACCATCAGACGCCGCTGACTACCAGGAACTGGCGTTGGCTGCAAATCCTCAAAGATACCAAAGACATTTTTTTCCGGCTCTGGCCTTACTTGTGCGGCCAACAAAAGCGTTTAAGCGAGTGACGATTTCCACTAAGCCCAAGTGAGCAATGAGATAAGTGGATATTGATCCCACAGTGGGGATACTTGAAATACCTGCAAAGTGAACAAGTGTCAGACTAAAATCCAGGATTTTTTTTCAATCTACAAACCCCGTTTCCATATGAGTTGGGAAATTGTGTTAGATGTAAATAAAAACAGAATACAATGATTTGCAAATCCTTTTCAACCCATATTCAGTTGAATGCACTACAAAGACAATATATTTCAAGTTCAAACTCATAAACTTTATTTTATTGTTTTGCAAATAATAATTACTTATAATTTCATGGATGCAATACTCGCCAAAGTAGTTGGGAAAGGGCATGTTCACCACTGTGTTACATCACCTTTTCTTTTAACACTCAATAAACGTTTGGGAACTGAGGAAACTATTTGTTTAAGCTTTGAAAGTGGAATTCTTTCCCATTCTTGTTTTATGTAGAGCTTCAGTCGTTCAACAGTCCGGGGTCTCGGCTGTCGTATTTTACGCTTCATAATGTGCCACACATTTTTCATGGGAGACAGGTCTGGACTGCAGGCGGGCCAGGAAAGTACCTGCACTCTTTTTTTTTTTTTACGAAGCCACGCTGTTGTAACACGTGCTGAATGTAGCTTAGCATTGTGTTGCTGAAATAAGCAGGGGCGTCCATGAAAAAGACGGCACTTAGATGGCAGCAAATGTTGTTCCAAAACTATGTATGTACCTTTCAACATTAATAGTGCCGTCACAGATGTGTAAGTTACCCATACCTTGGGCACTAATGCACCCCCATACCATCACAGATGCTGGCTTTTGAACTTTGAGTTGATAACATTCTGGATGGTTCGCTTCCACTTTGGTCCGGATGACACGATGTCGAATATTTCCCCAAAAAATTTGAAATGTGGACTCGTCAGACCACGGAACACTATTCCACTTTGCATCGGTCCATCTTAGATGATCTCGGCCGCCTAGTTTCTGGATGTTGTTGATAAATGGCTTTCACTCTGCATAGTACAGCTTTAACTTGCACTGTATTTAGTGACAGTGGTTTTCTGAAGTGTTCCTGAGCCCAGGTGGTGATATCCTTTAGAGATTGATGTCGGTGTTTGATACAGTGCTGTCTGAGGGATCAAAGGTCACGGTCATTCAATGTTGCTTACGTGGAGTGATTTCTCACCATCAAAATGCAGAGGCAAACATTTCCAGATCAACACCGTATGAAAAAAATAGTCACCAACAAAAAGAGATAATGTCCGTAGTTTGATTTCCTAATATGCAGCTCATTTTTATTTGACAGTTTTTGAAATATCTTGTGTGACATCATGCACAAAAGTGCACCTTATTTGTTTTAAACTATTGTAGTGGCGTTCTGTACAAAAAGTGCACTTTAATTTCGTGTTGTTTTTGATATGTCATTTTAGTGACATCATGCACAAAAGTGCACTCATGGCTTGTTTTAAAATGTCTCTGAGAATCTTGCTCTTTCTGTTTTGGAAATAACATGAATGTTTGTTTCACTGCTTAATAACTGTTTAATAAATACAGTTTTAGTTGTGATTTTCTTCTCTGCATGAAAGTTTAAAATGAGCATATATTAATGCAGTATGAAGAAAAATGTTTTAATGTAGACACATAGAATCTTCATGCTGCTGTGATTATATGTATCAAGTGTTCATTCAAGGCTACGGCAAAATATCGAGATTTATATCGTGTATCGCGATATGGCCGTAAAATATCGAGATATTAAAAAAAAGGCCATATCGCCCAGCCCTAATGTCATGTTGGTACAGTTCCTTCCTTGAAGTGGATCGTTACCCACGGAGGGAGACTAAATGCACCCTGTCACAGGGGGCACCAGTCCCGTCCAAGTGGTCCCAATCCCAAGCCAGGATGTGGCCGGTGGGCAGACCAGTCGCGGCCTTCCTTTGACTCACCGCCATTAGCAACATTGTTTGTTGTTCTTCCCCGAGTGGAGCCCGGTCACGTGCCGCTAAAACCACTAACCTGAGCGTGACCCCCCGTGAGAATTCGTAATTGGTAGTTGTCAGTTCTTCAGATATCCAGATGTTCAATGGCCATGTTTTAGCACCTTCTTACTCCTGTTAGAGATAATCTCCTCCTGCCAGGTGTCTCTCT
Source organism: Nerophis ophidion (assembly GCF_033978795.1). NCBI lineage: Eukaryota > Metazoa > Chordata > Actinopteri > Syngnathiformes > Syngnathidae > Nerophis > Nerophis ophidion. The sequence goes on from NC_084627.1 coordinate 2,040,424, forward strand.
CTCTCTCTCTCTCTCTCTCTCTCTTTTCTATCCGCTACATGTGGGCGTGTGAAAGATATATTTTGCTTTTGATATATTGCAAGAGTTCATACGGACTGCTGATTCAGCTCTTTTTTGGGTGTGGGGGGGGGGGGGGGGGGGGGGGGGGGGGGGGAGAATGGGGGTAATATACAGTCCTAGTCATGTTCCAGACAAGCTGGCTCATCAAATGCTGTTCGGTTCTAGAATTTTGATAAATGTCAAGTCTGGCGCAGCAAACAGATGGTCGGACCATGTCTGCGGGCAATTTGCGCCCGGAAAAAAAAATAAATAAATAAAAAAAGGCGACTTTTTGGAATCAATCATTCAGACACATCATTAGGTACACCTGCAGAAGAACATGAGCATACCCAGCTTTTTTACAACCTTACCTTTTACTCGGATGTAAATAGTTATCTGATGTCTATTTAAACCACCGTACTTCCTTAAATTGCCGCCGGGGAGCTAATTAATTTAAAACCTCTTCTCACTCCGGCGCTTACCAAAGGCATGCTGTAAATTTAGGCCTGCGCTCATAAGTTTGAGTGTGATGTAAGGATACCATCATGAAAAGCACATTTAATTACAAAAAACATTATTATGGTCTTACCTTTACTTATAAATAAAGTCCATGCACAGCTCCTTTTGATCAAAAGCATCGATAACTTGTTTATAGAATTCTTCCTTATCTTTCTTCAGTTTTAAAAGTCTCTCTGTCTCGATGGAGATCTTCCTTTATTACGTCCTGCTTCGATTGAAAGTCCAGTTTAAAAAACTGTTTTATTTTAGATATGTAATCCTCCATGTTAAAAGTGCAAGCAAGAGGAAAAAATAAATGATCGCCACTCATTTTTGCTGCTTGTTGTCACTTCTTCTGCAGCCGAGTAGTGGCAAGAAGGATCACTAGCGCCCTCTACCACCAGGGAAGGGAGTCATTTAATGACTCATATTTGACACACGCAGCTACGGTATATTAATTGAAAACCTCTTCTCACTCCGGCGCTTACCAAAGGCATGCTGTAAATTTAGGCCTGCGCTCATAAATTTGAGTGTGATGTAAGGATACCATCATGAAAAGCATATTTAATTAAAAAAAACATTATTATGGTCTTACCTTTACTTATGAATAAAGTCCATGTGCAGCTCCTTTTGATCAAAAGCATCGATGACTTATTTATAGAAGTCTTCCTTATCTTTCTTCAGTTTTAAGTCTCTCTGTCTCGATGGAGATCTTCCTTTATTTCCTCCTGCTTCGATTGAAAGTCCAGTTTAGAAAACTGTTTTATTTTAGATATGTAATCCTCCATGTTAAAAGTGCAAGCGAGAGGAAAAAATAAACGATCGCCGCTCACTCTTGCTGCTTGTTGTCACTTCTTCTGCAGCCGAGTAGTGGCAAGAAGGATCACTAGCGCCCTCTACCACCAGGAGGCGGGAGTCATTTAATGACTCATATATTTGACACACGCAGCTACGGTATATTAATAAAACATTGCTGCTTACTGTTCTTTTTAGCATATTCAATAGCTTGGACCTTAAATCCTACTGAATAGCTCTTAATCTTCTTCCCTTTGTGCGATTTGAAATTATTGAAATCAGCCACCTCCATTTTAAAAATGATGACAGGTGAAGTGTCACTCGTGACGTGACGAGTTTGACCCGGAGGAAATTCTAGGCATATGCTAATAAAAATAATATTTTGCGAAACGAGTTTGACCCGGCGTTAATCCTGAGCCGGCGGTAATGCTAAGCATCCGCTAATTATTTGGCGAAACAAGTTTGACCCGGCAGTGATTTTAGGGAGGCGCATACTATATACCGGGCGGCAATTCAAGGAAATACGGTATATAACCTATTTAAAAATGAAAAAAAAAATAAAAATAAAAAATGTAGATATTTTTCATTTTGGTGGACTTTTTGTGAAAAAATAAAATAAAAACTAGCACACTTTTTTTGTATGCAACAAAAAAATGAAATACAATCATAGAACCATATTATGTAACAATCTGGCCCTACTTTGCTTCTGAAGGCTGCAAAAGCAAGGTTGCCGAAACTTGTCAGGTACAAAACTTTACCTTATATAAATCAACCATATATAAACAAATGTTTTTATATTGTTTATATACTTATTTATTTTTTGTTTTTATTCAGTCAATGGTGGCGCTAAGGATAATATTTGAATATTGTTTTTAAAGGCCTACTGAAATGAGATTTTCTTATTTAAACGGGGATAGCAGGTCCATTCTATGTGTCATACTTGATCATTTCGCGATATTGCCATATTTTAGCTGAAAGGATTTAGTAGAGAACATCGGCGATAAAGTTTGCAACTTTTGGTCGCTAATAAAAAAGCCTTGCCTGTACCGGAAGTAGCAGATGATGTGCGCGTGACGTCACTAGTTGTGGAGCTCCTCACATCTGAACATTGTTTACAATCATGGCCACCAGCAGCGAGAGTGATTCGGACCGAGAAAGCGACAATTTCCCCATTCATTTGAGCGAGGATGAAAGATTTGTGGATGAGGAAAGTGAGCGTGATAGACTAGATAAAAAAAAAGACTATACAGTGGGAGCGATTCAGATGTTATTAGACAAGTTTACTAGGATAATTCTGGAAAATCCCTTATCTGCTTATTGTGTTACTAGTAATTTAGTGAGATTATATAGCCGTACCTGTACAACCTGAAGGTCGGCCCCGCACCTTTCTTCAGCACCAGTCGACGGGTGGTGGCGATGCCCATCGCTGCCCTTCGCAAGGGACCCTCTTCGAAACCTGATCTTTCAAAATGATTGCTGCATAATACACTGTACTTTGTGTGTGTGTGTGGTCCAATCCAACCGTGTTCGCTTGACCGCTCTGCTCCATAGTAAAGTTTCACCGTCATCTTTCGGGAATGTAAACAATGAAACACCGGCTGTGTTTGTGTTGCTAAAGGTGGCCACAATATACCGCTTCCCACCTACAGCTTTCTTCTTTGACGTCTCCATTATTCATTGAACAAATTGCAAATAATTCAGCAACACTGATGTCCAGAATACTGTGGAATTATGCGATGAAAAGAGACGACTTATAGCTGGGAACGGTGCTGGAACAAAATGTCCTCTACAATGCGTGACGTCATCATATTGCGACGTTTTAGCATGATACTCCCGCGCGAAATTTAAAATTGCAATTTAGTAACATATTGGCATGTGATGCAATGTTAATATTTCATCATTGATATATAAACTATCAGACTGCCTGGTCGGTAGTAGTGGGTTTCAGTAGGCCTTTAATGTTGTTGTACAGCACTTTGGATTTTTGTTGTTGTTGTTCAAATGTGCAATACAAATAAAGTGGATTGGATTGGAGCTTATTAGTTTCTGCAGGCGTGCCTAATATTGTGTCCAGGATGCCGGGTTTACGTTGGCACAGCCGAGCCGACCCAGCGCACGTTCGAGTCTGCAAGCGGCAGGTCACGTCCGCCCGTCTCTTCCTCGCCTCGCACCCGCCCGGGCTTCCAAGCTCATATCGCAGTCCCTCTGACCGCTCTGCTCGGCTTTGATTGCCAGGCTGTTTGCATCCCCGAGTCCCGGGGTCTCAGATCAACCCCCCCCCCCCCCCCCCCCCACACCCCCTCACCCTCCTTTAGAAACAGCTAGCGGCGAGAGTGAGGGAAATATTCAACACAGTTGCTGGGAGGAGAGGAAAGCCGTGGCGTTGAAGCCGCCTTCAGAGCCTTCGTTCCTCTTTGCATTCATAAAAAATGTTTGCTTGGATACTGAAATAAAGGCGAGAGAGGGGGGGGGGGGCTGCTTGGGGATAAAAAGGTGTTTTTAAACAGGTACCTAACCCAGATGGGGATGTTGCAGATAAATCAAAGGTGTGCAGACTCCAGCGGGCATCCTTGAGTAAATCCACCCTGGCAGCTCAGATCAAGAAAAATAGAGCTGTGAATGCTATTTATGCTGCTTTTTCTCTCCCCCTTTTTTTTTTTTTTTTTGCAAGTCCTGACGTGCACAAACCCCAACTGAATATATATTATATATATATTTTTTTTTTTGTGCTGTGATGTCTTTGCCCTGGCCGTGTCTTCCAGCAGGCTGGCGCTGGCAGCATCGCCTCGGACGGCGCGGAGAGACGTAAATGAATAGAGGGCACGGCTCACTATTTGGCAGGGGGAAGGGGGGGGGGAAGGGCGGGAGGCCGCATATGTTGTTAACTTTGGGCAGGGGCAGGAATTATGACATGCTCGCGCTGCATTGACCAGCCAATAATCAACGCTCATTATATTTACTCAACAGTCCTACAGGGCCAGCTGCTGTCACTGTGTGTGTGTGTGTGTGTGTGTGTGTGTGTGTGTGTGTGTGTGTGTGTGTGTGTGTGTGTGTACTGTATGAGCATCCTGCCGTAATTATCAGACCTTTTCCTAATTAATCAGGGCAGCCATATGCGCGCGGTGTTTACCCAATTAAGGCGCCATTGTGCCCTTTTCCACTCCCCTCCCTTGGCTGCGTACGTCAGGGGTGTCCAAACTTTTTCCACTGAGGGCCACAGACGGAAAAATTAAACCATGCGGGCGCCGTTTTGACATTTTTCATTTTCAAACCATAACAAAATATATGGATTCTTTTTTTTTTTTTTACCTTTAGGACTCCCAGGGACCATAGAGCATGGGTGTCAAACTCTGGCCCCCGTGTAATTTCATTTGGCCCTTGAGGCAATAATAAATTAACATTAGAGCTGGCCCGCCCGCTATATCACCGTATTCAACGCTAATTCTCATACTTCCCAACCCTCCCGATTTTTCCAGGAGAATCCCGAATTTCAGTGCCTCCCCCGAAAATCTCCCCGGGGCAACCATTCTCCCGAATTTCCACCCGGACAACAATATTGGGGGCGTGCCTTAAAGGTACTGCTTTTAGCATCCTCCACAACCTGTCGTCACGTCCGCTTTTCCTCCATACAAACAGTGTGCCGGCCCAGTCACGTAATATATGCGGCTTCTACACACACACACAAGTGAATGCAAGGCATACTTGGTCAACAGCCATACAGGTCACACTGAGGGTGGCCGTATAAACAACTTTAACACTGTTACACCACACCAAACAAGAATGACAAACACATTTCGGGAGAAGATACGCACCGTAACACAACAGAACAAATACCCAGAACTCCTTGCAGCACTAACTCTTCCGTGACGCTACAATATACACCCCCGCTACCAACAAAACACGATTTTGCATGTTACTATAAAGTTATATAAGCCTTGCTTTTTAAATATTCAATGCAAAACTTGTTTGGGTCCCTATTAAAAGGTTAAGTTGTTCAACTTTGGCCCGCGGCTTTGTTCTGTTTAGAATTTCGGCCCACTCTGTATTTGAGTTTGACATCTCCGTCATTAACGTGTTAAAAATAAATCTAATTATTATTTCAATTTTTTTATGTAACGCTTACAGTAAATCTCTATCAATTTCAGGTTGATATAAAGTTAAAAAAAAGAAAAAGTTTTTGTGCCTTTTTATAGTGAAACTGAAATATGCAGTATTTCCCCCATCGCCCAAAACATTCGGAAAGCAATGTTTGATCCGAATTAATTGGAGCCCTAAAAAGATCAATAATGCAGGACACCATTGATTTAAATGTATTATTATTTCTGAGTAATCACGGTGAAAACAGAAATAAAATCCCACTAAATATCTTTGGGATCCAAAAGGTGTCCAACTCATAAAGTGATACATTTTTTATTATTATTTGTTTTACTTTCAACACTTAAGTTGCAAGATCAACTTCAGATATATCTGTACATTTTACGTTTGAACTCTAATTTTGTTTGTTTTATGCTCTTTTGTCAAAGAAAACACTGTTTTTATATGGCAACTGCACAATATATGCACATATTTTCCACATAAAGGGAAATATTTGAAGTAATTGGAGCATTGAATAGGTCAATAATCCATTATAAATATATATATATATATTTTACTTTTTTTTTATAGCACTGGCAATAAGAGCAAAATAAAGAAAGACAAAAGAGAAACAAACAGCCTGCATGGCAGCTTTGTGTCAACATTGCAACTTTTCCTTTTTAGATTTCACCTCATTCTACTTTTTTTAGTGTTTTTTATTTTTATTTTTGCAATAGCATTTCCAGAATGTGTGGGGGGCCACTGAACAATTAGTTGCGGGCCGCAAATGGCCCTCAGGCCGCTCTTTGGACACCCCTGGCGTACGTGCACTATAGCAGTGTTTTTAAACCACTGTGCCGCGGCAGTGAGATACAGTCTGGTGTGCCGTGCAAGATGATCTAATTTAACCTAAAAACGTTTTTTTTTTGCAAATCAGTAATTATAATCGACTAATAAAGTGTTGTTGTTAATTGTCGGTGCTGTTCAGAGCTCGGCAGAGTAACCGTGTACTACTCTTCCATGTCAGTAGGTGGCAGCAGGTGGCTAATTGCTTTGTAGATGTCGGAAACAGCGGGCGGCAAAGTGCAGGTAAAAGGGTGTCCAATGCTTGGACCAAAAATACAAACCCCGTTTCCATATGAGTTGGGAAATTGTGTTGGATGTAAATATAAACGGAATACAATGATTTGCAAATCCTTTTCAACCCATATTCAGTTCAATGCACTACAAAGACAAGATATTTGATGTTCAAACTCATAAACTTTATTTATTTTTTGCAAATAATAATTAACTTAGAATTTCATGGCTGCAACACGTGCCAAAGTAGTTGGGAAAGGGTATGTTCACCACTTTGTTACATCACCTTTTTCTTTTAACAACACTCAATAATCCTTTGGGAACTGAGGAGACACATTTTTGAAGCTTTTCAGGTAGAATTCTTTCCCATTCTTGTTTTATGTACAGCTTCAGTTGTTCAACAGTCTGGGATCTCCGTTGTGGTATTTTAGGCTTCATAATGCGCCACCCATTTTCAAAGGGAGACAGGTCTGCACTACAGACAGGCCAGTCTAGTACCCACACTCTTTTACTATGAAGCCACGCTGTTGTAACATGTGGCTTGGCATTGTCTTGCTGAAATAAGCAGGGGCGTCCATGATAACGTTGCTTGGACGGCGACATATGTTGTTCCAAAACCTGTATGGACCATTCAGCATTAATGGTGCCTTCACAGATGTGTAAGTTACCCATGCCTCGGGCACTAATACACCCCCCATACCATCACAGAAGCTGGCTTTTGAACTTTGCACCTAGAACAGTCCTGATGGTTCTTTTCCTCTTTGGTCGTATGACACGACGTTCATCGTTTGCAAAAAACAATTTGAAATGTAGACCCGTCAGACCACAGAACACTTTTCCACTTTGCATCAGTCCATCTTAGCTGAGCTCGGGCCCAGAGAAGCCGGCGGCGTTTCTGGATGTTGTTGATAAATGGCTTTGGCTTTACATAGTAGAATTTTAACTTGCACTTACAGATGTAGCGACAAACTGTAGTTACTGACAGTGGTTTTCTGAAGTGTTCCTGAGCCCATGTGGGGGTATCCTTTACACACTGATGTCGCTTTTTGATGCAGTACCGCCTGAGGGAACGAAAGTCCGTTATAACATCGCTTATGTTCAGTGATTTCTCCAGATTCCCCGAACTTTTTGATGGTAATACGGACCGTAGATGGTGAAATTCCAAAATTCCTAGCAATAGATCGTTGAGAAATCTTGTTCTTAAACTGTTTGACAATTTGCTCACACATTTGTTCACAAAGTGGTGACCTTCGCCTCTTCCTTGTTTGTGAATGACTGAGCGTTTCACGGAAGCTGTTTTTATACACAATCATGGCACCCACCTGTTCCCATTAGCCTGCACACCTGTGGGATGTTCCAAATAAGTGTTCGATTAGAATTCCTCGACTTTTATCAGTATTTATTGCCACCTTTCCCAACTTCTTTGTCACGTGTTGCTGGCATCAAATTCTAAAGTTAATGAT
>NC_084627.1:2050869-2055869 GCF_033978795.1 Nerophis ophidion
GTAAAAAAATGTTTTTCCCAAAATTTATTTTTTGTTCATGTAATTGATGTACAGTATTTCCTTGAATTGCCGCCGGGGCGCTAATTATTTTAAAACTTTTCTCACTACGGCCTGCGCTTATGAATTTGAGTGTGATGTAAGGATACCATCATGAAAAGCACATTTAATAAAAAAAACTTTATAATGGTCTTATCTTTACTTATAAATGAAGTCCATGCGCAGCTCCTTCTGATCAAAAGCATCGATAACTTGTTTATAGAAGTCTTCCTTATCTTTCTTCAGTTTTAAAAGTCTCTCTGTCTCGATGGAGATCTTCCTTTATTACCTCCAGCTTCGGTTGAAAGTCCAGTTTAGAAAACTGTTTTATTTTAGATATGTAATCCTCCATGTTAAAAGTGCAAGCGAGTGGAAAAAATAAAAGATCGCTGCTCACTCTTGCTGCTTGTTCTCACTTCATCTGCAGCCGAGTAGTCGCAAGAAGGATCACTAGCGCCCTCTACCACCAGGAGGCGGGAGTCATTTAATGACTCATATTTGACACACGCAGCTACGGTATATAAATAAAACATAGGTGCTTACTGTTCTTTTTAGCATATTCAATAGCTTGGACCTTAAATCCTACTGAATAGATCTTAATCTTCTTCCCTTTATGGGATTTCAAATGATTGAAATCAGCCTCCTCCATTTTGAAAAGAATGACAGGTGAAGTGTCACTCGTGACGTGACGAGTTTGACCCGGTGGAAATTCTAGGCATATGCTAATTATTTTGCGAAACAAGTTTGACCCGGTGGAAATTCTAGACATGCGTCAATAAAAATAATATTTTGCAAAACGAGTTTGACCGGGCGTTAATCCTGCTAAGCATGTGCTAATTATTTTGCGAAACGAGTTTGGCAGGCGCATACTATATACCCGGCGGCAATTCAAGGAAATACGTTAGTACTGTAGCACGAGCTAGTTCCCGCTAAATATAGATTGTCATTGTTAGCGCTCATAATAACAACATTGCTAATACAAGGTTAATATTCAGGTCACAAGATGTAAATGGACTATTGTTGTTTATTTAGAAGGCTCAATAGGCGGAATAATGTACTCATGTTAGCTGCATTGTTAGCCACCTCATACTTGACGTATTTTACGTCTTTGAATGCATAACAAAAAGAAAACGTGTTCTTGTTGTACAGAGTAATTGTGAATGATAGGAAAATTCAATGTCAAGTTGTGGTAAAAGGGAACAACCAGGAGGACATTTCACCTACAGAATATTCATTCAATATACATGGAAACCGAATAACACAAAATATCCCAAGGATGTCTTTTTGAATAAACCATGACATGACTTTCAACTCGCTCTGTAGGAGACGTCCCTCATAAACGCTGGAGCTGCACGGATGTTTGGTCCAACGCAGAACAGTTGAAAAACAAATCGTTATTTTCTGAGGCCGAAGCATAGATTTACTTTCATAAAAATGAATGAAAGGTCTGCTACATTTGCTCTCTGCGACTGTTCTGTGTTGGAATAAAGATGGCTGTCCACTAAAGACAGATGCCTTGCCTTGGGCGAGGGCCCGCTGCTTGAAAGGATGACGACTGAATGACAGAACCCCTCCTGAGTTTGGCCTTTTAACACAAACACACAATCACAGAGACTCACAAAGTCCATTGAGTGTCCTCAGCAGGGGGACAAAACGCTGCCTTGGGGCTTAGAGACAGGGGCCAGAGGCTGAGGTCCGCAGGGGAGGTATCCAGAGGCTGCCGGAGGTCTCGCCGCAGTTACCAAGAAGGCTGTCGGTTGACTACCGGCATGGGAAAAGTCAGCCCCGCACCTCGGTGGCATTCAACAGTAGCACATCATTGTGTGTCAAAGATTCCCTTGACCCTCACCCTGCTCTGCAGCTGTTCAACCGTGGAGCAAAGCTGCAGCACGGAGAGAAAGGGATGCAAAGACGAGAAAAGTAGAATGTAGTCCCTGGGGGCAGAAGCAATGACTCACTGACATCCTCTTGGCCAGACCCAACCCTCGTCTGCTTGGCTCGGGAAATAATTCTGTCACGTTTTACGGCCACATTTGTCTTTGGCTGTTTTGTGTCGGGCTTTGTACTCGAAGTTCTCAGATGAGGCTCTTCAGTACGTCATTAGTTTTTACAGTAACATGTCACAGCAAACAATGCAGAAAAGGGGAAAATCTACTTGGAGTGGAGTCCTAATTAAGTCGCAGCAAATAAACACAACGTTAACTAAAAAAAAAAAACGTACTAAAATACCATCATCTTGGATTATTATAGCTTTGGCATATACTAACTTTTGAGATATGAGCTGTCTCTTGGCTTTTTATTAGGATTTAGGTTGTGAGCATACATTTGAGTAATGAATCTTCTCACGGCTGGTTGGCGTAGTGATTGTTAAAATCAACCTTGTAAGGTCCGCCTCAAAATATCCAGTCCCACTTGTCAGCAACAGCCCACAACCAGAGCCGACACAGTCATTGTTGCATCCGCGGACACAATCGTAGTCGCATCTGCGGACACACCCGTTTGTCGTGTCTGCGGAGACGACTGCAGTCGTGTCTGCGGACACGACCGTAGTCGCGTCTGCGGACATGGCCCTAGTCGCGTCTGCGTACACCGTCGTAGTCGCGTCTGCGATCACGACCGTAGTCGCGTCTGCGAACACACGACCGTAGCAACAGCCCACAACCAGAGACCGACACAGTCATTGTTGCATCCGCGGACACAATCCTAGTCGCATCTGCGGACACACCCGTTTGTCGCGTCTGCGGACACACCCGTTTGTCGCGTTTGCGGACACGACCGTAGTCATGTCTGCGGACACGACCGTAGTCGCGTCTGCGGACACGACCGTAGTCACGTCTGCGGACACGACCGTAGTCACGTCTGCCGACACAACCCTAGTCTCATCCGCCGTAGTTGCGTCTGCGGACACACCTGTAGTCGCGTCTGCGGACACAACCGGAGTCGCGTCTGCGGACACAACCGTAGTCGCGTCCGCGGACACAACCGTAGTCGCGTCCGCGGACACGACTGTAGTCGCGTCTGCCTTAGTCGCGTCCGCGGACACAATCGTAGTCGCGTCCGCGGACACGACTGTAGTCGCGTCTGCCTTAGTCGCGTCCGCGGACACAACCGTAGTCGCATCTGCGGACACGACCGTAGTCGCGTCTGGGGACACTATTGTAGTCGCGTCCGCGGACACGACCGTAGTCGCGTCCGCGGACACGACCGTAGTCGCGTCTGCGGACACGACCCTAGTCGCGTTTGCGGACACAACCGGAGTCGCATCTGCGGACACAACCGGAGTCGCATCTGCGGACACAATCGTAGTCGCGTCCGCGGACACGACCGTAGTCGCGTCTGCCTTAGTCGTGTGTGTGGACGCGACCGTAGTCGCGTCCGCGGACACAATCGTAGTCGCGTCCGCGGACACAATCGTAGTCGCGTCCGCGGACACTATTGTAGTCGCGTCCGCGGACACTATTGTAGTCGCGTCCGCGGACACGACCATAGTCGCGTCTGCGGACACGACCCTAGTCGCGTCTGCGGACACAACCGGAGTCGCATCTGCGGACACAACCGGAGTCGCATCTGCGGACACAACCGGAGTCGCATCTGCGGACACAACCGGAGTCGCGTCCGCGGCGGACACAACCGGAGTCGCGTCCGCGGCGGACACAACCGGAGTCGCGTCCGCGGCGGACACAACCGTAGTCGCGTCTGCGGACACAATCGTAGTCGCGTCCGCGGACACGACCGTAGTCGCGTCTGCCGTAGTCGTGTGTGCGGACACAACCGTAGTTGCATCTGCGGACACGACCGTAGTCGCGTCTGCCGTAGTCGCGTCTGGGGACACTATTGTAGTCGCGTCCGCGGACACGACCGTAGTCGCGTCTGCGGACACGACCGTAGTCGCGTCTGCGGACACGACCGTAGTCGCGTCTGCGGACACGACTAGTCTGCGGACACGACGGTAGTCGCGTCTGCGGACACTATTGTAGTCGCGTGTAAGGACACGACCGTAGTCGCGTCTGCCGTAGTCGGGTCTGTGGACATGACCTTGGTCGCGTCTGCGGACACTATTGTAGTCACGTCTGCGGACACCACCGTAGTCGTGTCTGTGGACCCGACCTCAGTCGCGTGTAAGGACAAGACCATGGTCGCGTCTGCGGACACGACTAGTCTGCGGACACGACGGTAGTCGCGTCTGCGGACACGACCGTACTCCCGTCTGTGGACACTATTGTAGTCGCGTGTAAGGACACGACCATAGTCGCGTCTGCCGTAGTCGGGTGTGTGGAAATGACCTTAGTCGCGTCTGCGGACACGACTGTAGTCGCGTCTGCGGACATGACCGTAGTCGCGTCTGCGGACACTATTGTAGTCGCGTGTGCGGACACCACCGTAGTCATGTCTGTGGACCCGACCGTAGTCGCGTGTAAGGACAAGACCATGGTCGCGTCTGCGGACACGACTAGTCTGCGGACACGACGGTAGTCGCGTCTGTGGACACAATAAATCAAAGTTTAATTATGTAGCCCTAAATCACGAGTTTCTCAAACGGCTGAACAAGCCACAATGACATCCTCGGCTCAAATCCCACATCAGGGCAAGGAAAAACTCAATCCAATTGAATTACAAATAAAAACCTTGGAGGGGACCGCAAATTTTCCATAATGGTTATTAGACCTTGTAAGATGAATAATATTTACAATTAAGAACATGCTGAGTATTAAAATTATAACAAATATTTCCTTTTCCAGGAAAATTTTATTTTTTTCAGATTACCTAGTTTGCAATACAGAACCTGCATTTTTAATTTATTTTTTTATACTAGTGCTTTAATTATACAATAAAATAATTGCATCCTATAATTGTCATACAGAAAGTAAAAAAAACATATATATATTTTTTTGTAACTTTAAATGCTGAATAATTGACACAAAAATATCTAATTAAAAAATATATTAAAAGGTTATAATCTGACC
>NC_084627.1:2060869-2125869 GCF_033978795.1 Nerophis ophidion
TAAAATTTATTTATTATAATATTATATACAATACAATATTATAATATAATATTTATATCATATATATAATATAATACATATAATTATTTATATAATATTATATTATTTAAAGTTTATTTATCATACTTTATTTATACTAAAGCCATTTACAAAAGGTAAATGATTCAGGTCGAGTGGCCGTGCCAGCAACTTTAAGGTTCCAAGTTCGATCCCCGCTTCCACCATCCTAGTCACTGCCGTTTGTGTCCTTGGGCAAGGCACTTTACCCACCTGCTCCCAGTGCCACCCGCACCGGTTTAAAAGTAACTTAGATATTGGGTTTCTCTATGTAAAGCGCTTTGAGTTGCTAAAGAAAAGCGCTATATAAATATAGTTCACTTCGCTAAAGGGGACTTATGATGATTTTATTCTTCTTTTACAATGCTAGATACTCCTGTTAATGTGGAACTTTATTTAATCGTTCACAATCATTAGAAAAGACACGACGGCAGATTTTTTTTTTTTTTTTATGCATTTTAACTTGTAAATGAGGTCCTCCCAGATCTTAGATCCTCGATCTTTAAAATGGAAACTCTAGCTGCCGTGAAAATCATCATAGTTGGTTTTTTTTTAAAGGAAATTCTGTACTTTCTAACCATCAATGAATATTGGAGTAAATACCATACTTGCCAACCTTGAGACCTCCGAATTCTGGAGATGGGGGAGGCGGGTGTATATATTTTCAAGTATTATTTATATATATTAGGGATGTGGGGAAAATTCGATTCAAATTTGAATCGCGATTCTCATTTTTTAAAAATCGATTTTTTTGTATATTTTATTATTATTTTTTATTTATTTATTTTTTATCAATCCAACAAACTAATACACAGCAATACCATAACAATGCAATCCAATTCCAAAACCAAACCTGACCCAGCAACTCTCAGAACTGCAATAAACAGAGCAATTGAGAGGAGATACAAACACGACACAGAACAAACCAAAAGTAGTGAAACAAAAATGAATATTATCAACAACAGTATCAATATTAGATATAATTTCAACATAGCAGTGATTAAAAATCCCTAATTGACATTATCATTAGACATTTATAAAAATAAAAAAGAACAATAGTGTCACAATGGCTTACACTTGCATCGCATCTCATAAGCTTGACAACACACTGTGTCCAATGTTTTCACAAAGATAAAATAAGTCATATTTTTGGTTCGCTTAATAGTTAAAACAATTTTACATTATTGCAATCAATTGATAAAACATTGTATTTTCCAATTATAAAAGCTTTTTCAAAAATCTACTACTCTGCTAGCATGTCAGCAGACTGAGGTGGATCTTGCAGAAATCCTATGTATTGAATGAATACAGAATCGTTTTGAATCGGGAAAAAAATCGTTTTTGAATCGAGAATCGTGTTGAATTGGAAAAAAATCGATTTTGAATCGAATCGTGACCCCAAGAATCGATATTGAATCAAATCATGGGACACCCAAAGATTCGCAGCCCTAATATATATATATATATATATATATATATATATATATATATATATATATATATATATATATATATATAACCTATGCTTAAAAGAGAAACTGTTCATTATATATCATCCAGACCTGCCATCCCTCAACAAGCGCAGTGAAATCATTTCAACATGCCGCCATAGACGGAAACACCTCCTAATAACACATGAGCCAATCACCACGCCCCTACGCCTGCCTGTACCCACCCACCCTGTGCCCTATATAAACCATTGTATGTGAATGCTTCCATTAAAATCTCCTGATGATTGAGGGAACCCCTCATGAAACAGTTCTGTAGAGATGAAGTAGTCTTGTGATTTTTCCCACACACACATATTTATATATATATATACACAATCCGTTCATGAATGAGTATATCCGTTCATCCACCGTGTTCATTGGGGAAGTCTGATCCACAGAATTTGCAGGCAGCATACCCCTTCTCCTTCGAGCTGTCCTGGATGAACTGAAATGATTTTTTGGCAGTCATTTTGGAACTTGCAAGCATACTTCTTCTTACTCGTTGTCGCCACGTCTCTTCTTCATTCTTCCGCTTTTGTCTCTGTTATGTTTTTGGACATTACTACTTGCCGTAGTTTTGAAGCAATGCATGATGGGAATCCGGATGTTGTGTGTCAGTGTATTAACGCTGAGAAATAGCTCCGTGCTTGCCTACTTTATGGGTTATAGATAAACCTATGGATAACGGAGACATATATAATAGTCTCCTTTTCAGGCACGACCCTAATATTGTTGTCCGGGTAGAAATCGGGGGAAATTCGCGAGTCTCCTGGGAAAATGGGGAGGGTGGGCAAGTATATTAAATACATGACAAGTTTGTTTTTTACCTGAAGGACTTTGTGTTGATGAAGGACATCTTGAAGCAATTGAGCTGAGGTTAGAGAACATGTCACCTCCTGGGAAATTCAGCTGCTACACACTTATTACATTGTAATCCATATGCATCAACAATGTATCACAAGACGAGGATGAGGCGTTAATTAGTCCTATAGCGGACACGACCTGCGTTAGCAAACACGGCGCCATCCATAACGGACCCACTTAGTCCGTTTCCGTCACTTTGCCGTCGATGCGCTATGACTCAAAACTAATTGACATCCTCACACGTCTGTAATTGCCGTTCTGACACCTTTTTACAGTGGAAATAGCAACACCTCGCCTCCCCCGTGACCAGGCTGCACTCGCTCGGAGCTGCTACAGTATATAGATGTGCGGTGAGGAAAGGTGAAAGAAAAACAAAGAGTTATGAGCTGCCTAACTGGAGCGTTGCATCTGCAGCTGCTCGCCTTGCCTTGTGTGTGTTCTTGTATTTCTACCCCTTCTTGAGACAACAACGAGGAAAAGTAGCTTCCATATGGGGAGGCGTGAACAAGTTAGGACGCAAATCATGGTCCCAATACGGAAACCCGTTGCATCTAATAGAGAATGTCTCATTTGCACCCCTGGTGGTGATATCCATCAAAATTAGGGTGGTCCCAAAAAGGACCGACTGTTCAAATTGACTGTGTGTCGGTTTTAAAAGTGCTCCGCCCCCCTCTGGTCAACATATGAAATAACAAGTGTGTGTAAGAAATTTGAAGTGTTCCCCTATCTGGTCAACATATGAAATAACAAGTGTGTGTAAGAAATTTGAAGTGTTCCCCTATCTGGTCAACATATGAAATAACAAGTGTGTGTAAGAAATCTGAAGTGTTCCCCCTCTGGTCAACATAATAAGAGTGTGTAAGAAATTTGAACTGTTCCCTCTCTGGTGAACATAATAAGAGTGTGTAAGAAATTTGAAGTGTTTCCCCCTCTGGTCAACATATGAAATAACAAGAGTGTGTAAGAAATTTGAAGTGTTCCCCCTCTGGTCAACATATAAAATAACAAGAGTGTGTAAGAAATTTGAAGTGTTCCCCCTCTGGTCAACATATGAAATAACAAGAGTGTGTAAGAAATTTGAAGTGTTCCCCTATCTGGTCAACATATGAAATAACAAGTGTGTGTAAGAAATTTGAAGTGCTCCACCTCCAGTCAACATATGAAATAACAAGTGTGTCTAAGAAATTTGAAGTGCTCCCCCTCTGGTCAACATATGAAATAACAAGAGTGTGTAAGAAATTTGAAGTGTTCCCCCTCTGGTCAACATATAAAATAACAAGAGTGTGTAAGAAATTTGAAGTGTTCCCCTCTGGTCAACATATGAAATAACAAGTGTGTGTAAGAAATTTGAAATGTTCTCTTATCTGGTCAACATATGAAATAACAAGTGTGTGTAAGAAATTTGAAGTGCTCCACCTCTGGTCAACATATGAAATAAGTGTTTGTAAGAAATTTGAACTGTTCTCTCTCTGGTCAATATATGAAATAACAAGTGTGTGTAAAAAAATGTAGATGCGCCCCCTTTGGCCAAAATTAATTAAAAAAAAATTAAAATAAATATGTATATAGAGACATACTGTAATAACTTGAATTAAATAATGAAGATTAAAAACCAATTACAAACAAAAACAAAAAAAAGAACTAAAAGCAGTATTTTTCTCACAATATGTCAACTTTTTTTCGTATAAAATTTCTCATATTGTTTCCGTTTCTGTAATATTGCAATATTTTCTCGTAAAAGTATTACTTTTTTTTGTGAAATTATAAATATATAACAGTGGTCCCCAAACTACGGCACAGGGGCCAGATCCGGCCCGCCAGCGTTCGAGATCTGGCCCGCGGGAAGTCCCAAGTAAAAAATAAATAAATAATAATAATAATAATTTTTAAATCTGTCCTTTATAAGCCATTTCCTACCGCTTGTTGCTTGTTACTCTGAGTCTCCTCGCTGCTCAGACAAATCACATTGTATAAAAATGCATTTTCAAATCAATGACGGGGTATCATATATATATATATATATATATATATATATATATATATATATATATATATATATATATATATATATATATATATATATATATATATATATATATATATATATAAAACAGGCCGGCCCCCGGCCAAATTATTTTAACCCAATGGGTCCCCCGGGTCAAAAAGTTTGAGGACCCCTGGTTTATAATACAAAATGGTGACATTTGTCATATACAATTCTGACGTGTGTCACAATATTGCCATTTTTTTGTTCTTGTAAAATAGTGACATTTTTTGTGTGAAATTATGAATTCTGTCATAATTTTCCTGAATAAAATTCTGATTATTATTATAACATTGCCAAAATGTTTGTTTTCTTTTAAAATGGTGACTTTTGTCAAGTAAAATGACGACTCTTTTCATAAAATTGCCAACATTTGAAGCTTTTCTTGTAAAATTGCAACTGTTGAGTAAAATTGCAACTTTTATCATATCGCACAAATGTTCAGATTTTCTTGTAAAATTTTGACTCGCCATGAGTTAAATGAAAACTTTGATTATAATACTGCCAAAATTCTAAGTTTTTCTTGTAAAATTTTGGACTTGCCCTGAGTTTTTGTCGAGTAAAATGACAACTCTTTTCATAAAATTGCCAACATTTGAAACTTTTCTTGTAAAATTGCGACTGTTATTGTGTAAAATTCCAACTTTTATCATAAAATTGCACAAATGTTCAGATTTTCTAGTAAAATGTTGACTTGCCTTGAGTAAAATGAATACTTTTATTATAATACTGCACAAATTTTACGTTTTTCTTGTAAAATTTTGACTTGCCTTGAATTTTTGTCGGGTAAAATGACGACTCTTTTCATAAAATTGCCAACATTTTAAGCTTTTCTTGTAAATTTGCTACTGTTGAGTAAAATTCCAACTATTATGATAATATCGCACAAATGTTCAGATTTTCTTGTAAAATTTTGACCTGCCATAAGTAAAATGACGACTGATTATAATACTGCCAAAATTTTACGTTTTTCCTGTAAAATTTTGACTTACCTTGAGCTTTTTGTTGAGTAAAATGACAATTCTTTTCATAAAATTGCCAACATTTGAAGTTTTTCTTGTAAAATTCCAACTGTTGAGTAAAATTCCAACTTTTATCATAATATCGCACTAATGTTCAGATTTTCTTGTAAAATTTTGACTCGCCTTGAGTAAAATGACGACTTTTATTATAATACTGCAAAAATTCTATGTTTTTCTTGTAAAATTTTGACTTACCTTAAGTTTTTTCGAGTAAAATGACAACTTTTTTCATAAAATTGCCAACATTTGAAGCTTTTCTTGTAAAATTGCGACCGTTATTGAGCTAGATTCCAACTTTTATCATAACATTGCACACATGTTCAGTTTTTGTTATAACATTTTGACTTGCCTTGAGTTTTTGTTGGGTAAAATGACGACTCTTCAAAAAATTGCCAACATTTTAAGCTTTTCTTGTAAATTTGTGACTGTTGAGTAAAATTCCAACTTTTATCATAATATCGCACTAATGTTCAGATTTTCTTGTAAAATTTTGACTTGCCTTGAGTAAAATGACAACTTTGGTTATAATGCTGCAAAAATTCTACGATTTTCTTGTAAAATTTTGACTTGCCATGAGTTTTTGTCGAGTAAAATGACAACTCTTTTCATAAAATTGCCAACATTTGAAGCTTTTCTTGTAAAATGGTGACTGTTATTGAGTAAATTTCCAACTTTTATTTTAACATTGCACACATGTTCAGTTTTTCTTATATTTTGACTTGCCTTGAGTATTTGTCGGGTAAAATTACAACTCTTCATAAAATTGTCAACATTTTAAGCTTTTCTTGTAAAATTGCGACTTGCCTTGAGTAAAATGACGACTTTTATTTCTAATACTGCAAAAAACCTACGTTTTTCTTGTAAAATTTTGATTTGCTTTGAGTTTTTGTCGAGTAAAATTACCTTTTTCAAAAAATTGCCAACATATTAAGCTTTTCTTGTAAAATTGCGACTTTTGAGTAAAATTCCAACTTTTATCATAATATCGCACTAATGTTCAGATTTTCTTGTAAAATTTTGACTTGCCTTGAGTAAAATGACAACTTTGGTTATAATACTGCAAAAATTCTACGATTTTCTTGTAAAATTTTGACTTGCCATGAGTTTTTGTCGAGTAAAATGACAACTCTTTTCATAAAATTGCCAACATTTTAAGCTTTTCTTGTAAATTTGCGACTTTTGAGTAAAATTCCAACTTTTATCATCATATCGCACAAATGTTCAGATTTTCTTGTAAAATTTTGACTCGCCATGAGTAAAATGATGACTTTGATTATATTACTGCCAAAATTCTGTTTTTCTCGTAAAGTTTTGACTTGCCTTGAGTTTTTGTCGGGTAAAATGACAACTCTTTTCATAAAATTGCCAACATTTGAAGCTTTTCTTGTAAAATGGCGACTGTTATTGAGTAAATTTCCAACTTTTATTTTAACATTGCACACATGTTCAGTTTTTCTTATAATATTTTGACTTGCCTTGAGTATTTGTCGGGTAAAATTACAACTCTTCATAAAATTGTCAACATTTTAAGCTTTTCTTGTAAAATTGCGACTTGCCTTGAGTAAAACGACGACTTTTATTTCTAATACTGCAAAAAGGTTTTTCTTGTAAAATTTTGATTTGCTTTGAGTTTTTGTCGAGTAAAATTACCCTTTTCAAAAAATTGCCAACATGTTAAGCTTTTCTTGTAAAATTGCGACTCGAGTAAAATTCCAACTTTTATCATACCGCACAAATGTTCAGATTTTCTTGTAAAATTTTGACCTGCCGTGAGTAAAATGACGACTTTTTTTATAATACTGCAAATAACCTACGTTTTTCTTGTAAAATTTTGACTTCCCTTGAATTTTTGTCGAGTAAAATGACCTTTTTCAAAAAATTGCCAACATGTTAAGCTTTTCTTGTATAATTGCGACTTGAGTAAAATTCGAACTTTTATCATACCGCACAAATGTTCAGATTTTCTTGTAAAATTTTGACTTGCCTTGAGTAAAATGACGACTTTTTTTTACAATACTGCAAAAAACCTACGTTTTTCTTGTAAAATTTTGACCTGCCTTGAGTTTTTGTCGAGTAAAATGACCTTTTTCAAAAAATTGCCAACATTTTAAGCTTTTCTTGTAAAATTGCGACTTTTGAGTAAAATTCCAACTTTTATCATATCGCACAAATGTTCAGATTTTCTTGTAAAATTTTGACTTGCCGTGAGTAAAATGACGACTTTTTTTATAATACTGCAAAAAACCTACGTTTTTCTTGTAAAATGTTGTCTTGCCTTGAGTTTTTGTCAAGTAAAATGACCTTTTTCAAAAAATTGCCAACATATTAAGCTTTTGTTGTAAAATTGCGACTTTTGAGTAAAATTCCAACTTTTATCATATCGTACAAATGTTCAGATTTTCTTGTAAAATTTTGACTTGCCATGAGTAAAATTACGATTTTTATTATAATACTGCAAAAAAACTATGTTTTTCTTGTAAAATTTTGATTTGCTTTGAGTTTTTGTTGAGTAAAATTACCTTTTTCAAAAAATTGCCAACATTTGAAGCTTTTCTTGTAAAATTGCGACTGTTATTGAATAAAATTCCAACTTTTATCATAACATCGCACACATGTTCGGTTTTTCTTATAGCATTTTGACTTGCCTTGAGTTTTTGTCGGGTAAAATTACGACTCTTTTGATAAAATTGCCAACATTTTAAGCTTTTCTTGTAAATTTGCGACTGTTGAGTAAATTTACAACTGTTATCATATTGAACAAATGTTCAGATTTTTTTGTAAAATTTTGACTCGCCATGAGTAAAATGACGACTTTGATTATAATACTGCACAAATTTGACGTTTTTCTTGTAAAATTTTGACTTGCCTTGAGTTTTTGTAGGGTAAAATGACAACTCTTTTCATGAAATTGGCATTATTTTAAGCTTTTGTCGTAAATTTGCGACTGTTGAGTAAAATTCCAACTTTTATCATATCGCACAAATGTTCAGATTTTCTTGTAAAATTTTGACTTGCCTTGAGTAAAATGATGACTTTTTTATAATACTGCAAAAAACCTACGTTTTTCTTGTAAAATTTTGACTTGCCTTGAGTTTTTGTTGAGTAAAATTACCTTTTTCCAAAAATTGCCAACATTTTAAGCTTTTCTTGTAAAATTGCGACTTTTGAGTAAAATTCCAACTTTTATCATATCGCACAAATGTTCAGATTTTCTTGTAAAATTTTGACTTGCCGTGAGTAAAATGACAACTTTTTTTATAATACTGCATAAAACCTACGTTTTTCTTGTAAAATTTTGACTTCCCTTGAGTTTTTGTCGAGTAAAATGACCTTTTTCAAAAAATTGCCAACATTTTAAGCTTTTCTTGTAAAATTGCGACTTTTGAGTAAAATTCCAACTTTTATCATATCGCACAAATGTTCAGATTTTCTTGTAAAATTTTGACTTGCCGTGAGTAAAATGACGACTTTTTTTACAATACTGCAAAAAACCTACGTTTTTCTTTTAAAATTTTGACCTGCCTTGAGTTTTTGTCGGGTAAAATGACGACTCTTTTCATAAAATTGCCAACATTTTAAGCTTTTCTTGTAAATTTGCGACTGTTGAGTAAAATTCCAAGTTTTATCATAATATCGCACAAATGTTCAGATTTTCTTGTAAAATTTTGACTTGCCGTGAGTAAAATGACGACTTTTTTTTATAATACTGCAAAAAACCTACGTTTTTCTTGTAAAATTTTGACTTGCCTTGAGTTTTTGTCGAGTAAAATGACCTTTTTCAAAAAATTGCCAACATTTTCAGCTTTTCTTGTAAAATTGCGACTTTTGAGTAAAATTCCAACTTTTATATCGCACAAATGTTCAGATTTTTTTGTAAAATTTTGACTTGCCTTGAGTAAAATAACAACTTTTATTATAATACTGCCCAAAATTCTACGTTTTTCTTGTGAAATTCCAACTCATTTTTCACACCCAACTTTTTTATATTTGCATAGTTTGTATATATTATTAATGTTATAAATACAAATATTTATATATCTAGAAAGGGTGGTCCTAAAGAGGGAGGCATTATTCGGACATCTCCAGAAGGTCACAAATACAATAAAGTGTGTGTGTGTGTGTGTGTGTGTGTGTGTGTGTGTGTGTGTGTGTGTGTGTGTGTGTGTGTGTGTGTGTGTGTGTGTGTGTGTGTGTGTGTGTGTGTGTGTGTGTGTGTGTGTGTGTGTGTGTGTGTGTGTGTGTGTGTGTGTGCAGGATTGTGAGCTGTAGCTTCACCCATGTAGAAGGGTTCAGAGTAAGTGTGTGTGTGTGTGTGTGTGTGTGTGTGTGTGTGTGTGTGTGTGTGTGTGTGTGTGTGTGTGTGTGTGTGTGTGTGTGTGCGCGTGCGTGCCCTTCTACATTGAACTCCTTTCACCAACCCTCAGCAAGGTCTCGGCGCTCAGAGTGCAGCTTCCGTGAGCTGCGGCCTTTAATTTTTCAGAAGCTTGTATGCATGTTAACTTAACCTCGGAGTGACCTCGCCGATGTCGGCCTCCTCGGGGTCTTGACTCGTGCTTTCTTCTTCTGCTCCCCCCCTCCTCCTCCTCAAGCTCCAGTGCTGGTGAAGAATTCTGCAATAAGCAGTGCATTGATGGAGAATAAGTAACAAGAGTAGCGTGAGTGAGTGGTAAAGGCCTACTGAAATGAGATGTTCTTATTTAAACGGGGATAGCAGGTCCATTCTATGTGTCATACTTGATCATTTCGCGATATTGCCATATTTTTGCTGAAAGGATTTAGTAGAGAACATCGGCGATAAAGTCCGCAACTTTTGGTCGCTAATAAAAAAAGCCTTGCCTGTACCGGAAGTAGCAGACGATGTGCGCGTGACGTCACGGGTTGTGGAGCTCCTCACATCTGAACATTGTTTACAATCATGGCCACCAGCAACGAGAGCGATTCGGACCGAGAAAGCGACGATTTCCCCATTAATTTGAGCAAGGATTAAAGATTCATTGATAAGGAAAGTGAGAGTGAAGGACTAGAAAAAAAAAAACTCGATGGCAGAGCGTTTTATTATTAGACAAATTTACTAGGATAATTCTGGAAAATCCCTTATCTGCCTATTGTGTTACTAGTGTTTTATCAATCAATCAATCAATCCATGTTTACTTAAATAGCCCTAAATCACTAGTGTCTCAAAGGGCTGCACAAACCACAACACAAACCACTACCACATCCTCGGTAGGCCCACATAAGGACAAGGAAAACTCACACCCAGTGGGACGTCGGTGACAATGATGACTATGAGAACCTTGGAGAGGAGGAAAGCAATGGATGTCGAGCGGGTCTAACATGATACTGTGAAAGTTCAATCCATATTGGATCCAACACAGTCGCGAGAGTCCAGTCCAAAGCGGATCCAACAAAACTATTTAGTGAGATTATATGGTCGTACCTGTACAACCTGAAAGTCAGACGGGTGTGGTGACCGCCAGTGTCTCCGAGGGAAGCCACGTTTCTCGATGAGGCGAAGGCAGCCGGTGGGGCCGGGCTGAGATTTTTAAATTTTTTTCCCTCTTCCACGGGGGAAGCATCCGGCGGCCGGTGGGAAGAGGCAAGAAAGTCCACAGCTGCCTCTTTGACAGGCGCGGGAGGAGCGACGCAAGCTCTCCGCTCATGTCTACGGTAAGAGCCGACTTATTACCACCATTTTCTCACTGAAACCTGCCGGTTGACGTGGTAGGGAATCATGTTCGCTTGAACGCTCTGTTCCATAGTAGAGCTTCACCGTCATCTTTCGGGAATGTAAACAAGGAAACACCGGCTGTGTTTGTGTTGCTAAAGGCGGCCGCAGTACACCGCTTCCCACCTACAGCTTTCTTCTTTGACGTCTCCATTATTAATTGAACAAATTGAAAAAGATTCAGCAACACAGGTGTCCATAATACTGTGGAATTATGCGATGAAAAGAGACGACTTATAGCTGTTAACGGTGCTGGAACAAAATGTCCTCTACAATGGGTGACATCACGCGTACGCGGCATCATACCGCAATGTTTTAGCATGATACTTCCACGCAAAATTTAAAATTGCAATTTAGTAAACTAAAAAGGCCGTATTGGCATGTGTTGCAATGTTAATATTTCATCATTGATATATAAACTATCAGACGGCGTGGTGGGTAGTAGTGGCTTTCAGTAGGCCTTTAAGAACACACAAGCGCGTTATCATTTATCCACAACTTCAAATTAAATAAGTTGTAAGACATACATCCTGACTCCTCTCTGAGCTGCTACCTTACCGTGGTAGAGGAGTTTGCGTGTCGCAATGATCCTAGGAGCTATGTTGTCTGGGGGTTTCATGCCCCCTGGTAGGGTCTCCCAAGACAAACAGGTCCTAGGTGAGTGATCAGACAAAGAGCAGCTCAAAGACTTCTATGGAATTACAACGAAATGAACCCAGATTTCCCTCGCCCGGACGTGGGTCACCGGGGCCCCGCTCTGGAGCCGGGCCCGGAGTTGGGGCACGATGGCGAGCGCCTGGTGGTCGGGCCTGTCCCCATGGGGCCAGGCCGGGCACAGCCCGAAGAGGCAACGTGGGTCATCCCTCCAATGGGCTCACCACTCATTGGAGGGGCCATAGAGGTCGGGTGCATTGTGAGCTGGGCGGCAGCCGAAGGCAGGGCACTTGGCGGTCCGATCCTCGGCTACAGAAGCTAGCTCTTGGGACGTGGAACGTCACCTCACTGGGGGGGAAGGAGCCTGAGCTAGTGCGCGAGGTAGAGAAGTTCCGGCTGGATATAGTCGGACTCACCTCGACGCACAGCAAGGGCTCTGGAACCACTTCTCTCGAGAGGGACTGGACCCTCTTCCACTCTGGCGTTGCCGGCAGTGAGAGGCGACGGGCTGGGGTGGCAATTCTTGTTTCCCCCCGGCTCAAAGCCTGTACGTTTGAGTTCAACCCAGTGGACGAGAGGGTAGCTTCCCTTCGCCTTCGGGTGGGGGGACGGGTCCTGACTGTTGTTTGTGCTTACGCACCAAACAGCAGTTCAGAATACCCACCCTTTTTGGGTACACTCGAGGGAGTACTGGAAAGTGCCCCCCCGGGTGATTCCCTTGTCCTACTGGGAGACTTCAACGCTCATGTTGGCAACGACAGTGAAACCTGGAGAGGCGTGATTGGGAAGAATGGTCGCCCGGATCTAAACCCGAGTGGTGTTTTGTTATTGGACTTTTGTGCTCGTCACAGTTTGTCGATAACAAACACCATGTTCAAACATAAGGGTGTCCGTATGTGCACTTGGCACCAGGACACCCTAGGCCGCAGTTCCATGATCGACTTTGTAGTTGTGTCATCGGATTTGCGGCCTTATGTTTTGGACACTCGGGTGAAGAGAGGGGCGGAGCTTTCTACCGATCACCACCTGGTGGTGAGTTGGCTGCGATGGTGGGGGAGGATGCCGGACAGACCTGGCAGGCCCAAGCGCATTGTGAGGGTCTGCTGGGAACGTCTGGCAGAGTCTCCTGTCAGAGAGAGTTTCAATTCACACCTCCGGGAGAACTTTGAACATGTCACGAGGGAGGTGCGGGACATTGAGTCCAAGTGGACCATGTTCCGAACCTCTATTGTCGAGGCGGCTGATTGGAGCTGTGGCCGCAAGGTTGTTGGTGCCTGTCGTGGCGGTAATCCCAGAACCCGTTGGTGGACACCAGCAGTGAGGGATGCCGTCAAGCTGAAGAAGGAGTCCTATCGGGTTCTTTTGGCTCATAGGACTCCGGAGGCAGTGGACGGGTACCGACGGGCCAAGCGGTGTGCAGCTTTAGCGGTCGCGGAGGCAAAAACTCGGACATGGGAAGAGTTCGGGGAAGCCATGGAAAACGACTTCCGGACGGCTTCGAAGCGATTCTGGACCACCATACGGCGCCTCAGGAAGGGGAAGCAGTGCACTATCAACACCGTGTATGGTGCGGATGGTGTTCTGCTGACTTCGACTGCGGATGTTGTGGATCGGTGGAGGGAATACTTCGAAGACCTCCTCAATCCCACCAACACGTCTTCCTTTGAGGAAGCTGTTTCTGGGGAATCTGTAGTGGACTCTCCTATTTCTGGGGCTGAGGTCGCTGAGGTAGTTAAAAAGCTCCTCGGCGGCAAGGCCCCGGGGGTAGATGAGATCCGCCCGGAGTTCCTTAAGGCTCTGGATGCTGTGGGGCTGTCTTGGTTGACAAGACTCTGCAGCATCGCGTGGACATCGGGGGCGGTACCTCTGGATTGGCAGACCGGGGTGGTGGTCTCTCTCTTTAAGAAGGGGGACCGGAGGGTGTGTTCCAACTATCGTGGGATCACACTCCTCAGCCTTCCCGGTAAGGTTTATTCAGGTGTACTGGAGAGGAGGCTTCGCCGGATAGTCGAACCTCGGATTCAGGAGGAACAGTGTGGTTTTCGTCCTGGTCGTGGAACTGTGGACCAGCTCTATACTCTCGGCAGGGTTCTTGAGGGTGCATGGGAGTTTGCCCAACCAGTCTACATGTGCTTTGTGGACTTGGAGAAGGCATTCGACCGTGTCCCTCGGGAAGTCCTGTGGGGAGTGCTCAGAGAGTATGGGGTATCGGAATGTCTTATTGTGGCAGTCCGCTCCCTGTATGATCAGTGTCAGAGCTTGGTCCGCATTGCTGGCAGTAAGTCGGACACGTTTCCAGTGAAGGTTGGACTCCGCCAAGGCTGCCCTTTGTCACCGATTCTGTTCATAACTTTTATGGACAGAATTTCTAGGCGCAGTCAAGGCGTTGTGGGGTTCCGGTTTGGTGGCCACGGGATTAGGTCTCTGCTTTTTGCAGATGATGTAGTCCTGATGGCTTCATCTGGCCGGGATCTTCAGCTCTCACTGGATCGGTTCGCGGCCGAGTGTGAAGCGACCGGAATGAGAATCAGCACCTCCAAGTCCGAGTCCATGGTTCTCGCCCGGAAAAGGGTGGAGTGCCATCTCCGGGTTGGGGAGGAGACCCTGCCCCAAGTGGAGGAGTTCAAGTACCTAGGAGTCTTGTTCACGAGTGGGGGAAGAGTGGATCGTGAGATCGACAGGCGGATCGGTGCGGCGTCTTCAGTAACACGGACGTTGTATCGATCCGTTGTGGTGAAGAAGGAGCTGAGCCGGAAGGCAAAGCTCTCAATTTACCGGTCGATCTACGTTCCCATCCTCACCTATGGTCATGAGCTTTGGGTAATGACCGAAAGGATAAGATCACGGGTACAAGCGGCCGAAATGAGTTTCCTCCGCCGGGTGGCGGGTCTCTCCCTTAGAGATAGGGTGAGAAGCTCTGCCATCCGGGAGGAACTCAACGTAAAGCCGCTGCTCCTCCACATCGAGAGGAGCCAGATGAGGTGGTTCGGGCATCTGGTCAGGATGCCACCCGAACGCCTCCCTAGGGATGTGTTTAGGGCACGTCCAGCTGGTAGGAGGCCACGGGGAAGACCCAGGACACGTTGGAAAGACTATGTCTCCCGGCTGGCCTGGGAACGCCTCGGGATCCCCCGGGAAGAGCTAGACGAAGTGGCTGGAGATAGGGAAGTCTGGGCTTCCCTGCTTAGGCTGCTGCCCCCGCGACCCGACCTCGGATAAGCGGAAGATGATGGATGGATGGATGGATGGACATACATCCTGAAAGTTGTATAATTACCGGATTTTCCGGACCATAGGGCGCACCGGATTATTAGGCGCACTGCCGATGAATGGTCTATTTTCGATTTGTTTTCATATATAGGGCGCATTAAAGGGGTCATTTTATTATTATTTTTTTCTAAATATAAAGGACTTCCTTGTGGTCTACATAGCATGTAATGGTGGTTCTTTGGTCAAAATGTTGCATGGATGATGTTTTACACATCTTCAAGCCTCTTTCTGACAGTTGCTTCAGAATGCGCCGTGATCGTGGGCGGTCTTATTTACGTGGCTCACCAATATTGTCTTCTCCCCGTCTCTCCAGCCTATCTTGCCGATTGTATTGTACCGTATGTCCCGGCAAGAAATCTGCGTTCAAAAGACTCCGGCTTATTAGTGATTCCTAGAGCCCAAAAAAAGTCTGCGGGCTATAGAGCGTTTTCCGTTCGGGCTCCAGTACTCTGGAATGCCCTCCCGGTAACAGTTCGAGATGCTACCTCAGTAGAAGCATTTAAGTCTCACCTTAAAACTCATCTGTATACTCTAGCCTTTAAATAGACCTCCTTTTTAGACCAGTTGATCTGCCGCTTCTTTTCTTTCTCCTATGCCCCCCCCCTCCCTTTTGGAGGGGGTCCGGTCCGATGACCATGGATGAAGTACTGGCTGTCCAGAGTCGAGACCCAGGATGGACCGCTCGTCGGGACCCAGGATGGACCGCTCGCCTGTATCGGTTGGGGACATCTCTACGCTGCTGATCCGCTTGAGATGGTTTCCTGTGGACGGGACTCTCGCTGCTGTCTTTGATCCGCTTGAACTGAACTCTCGCGGCTGTGTTGGAGCCACTATGGATTGAACTTTCACAGTATCATGTTAGACCCGCTCGACATCCATTGCTTTCGGTCCCCTAGAGAGGGGGGGTTGCCCACATCTGAGGTCCTCTCCAAGGTTTCTCATAGTCAGCATTGTCACTGGCGTCCCACTGGATGTGAATTCTCTCTGCCCACTGGGTGTGAGTTTTCCTTGCCCTTTTGTGGGTTCTTCCGAGGATGTTGTAGTCGTAATGATTTGTGCAGTCCTTTGAGACATTTGTGATTTGGGGCTATATAAATAAACATTGATTGATTGATTGATTGATTGATCTTTGTTGTAGCGGTGTAGCGTGCAAGGACGAGAGTGGAAGAAGTGTCAAAAGATGGAGCTAACTGTTTTAACAACATTCAGACTTTACTTCCATCAATAACGGAGCAGCATCTCCTCATCCGTGGCTCACTCGTGCAACAACAAGTCCCGTGAAAAAACATCCGACCGGAACTCTCGAATAACTAAAGTTCCTCGGGTGAATAATGTAAACTCACCACACCGGTATGTTTTAGCGCTCTCATGGCGAGTTTACTGACAGATATAAGTAAGAACTTTACACTACTTTGAATTAGGAAAAAGCAATAGCAGGAACATGAATGTCACATTACAAGAAGATAAAGAAAAAGGACAAGCTTATTGACTATGGTGTTTTTGAATTCCGATCTCCATCACGGAACACATAGTATGAATGTTGAGGTACTGCCGCATGTCTGTTTTGACAAACGCACACCCTTTGTGTTTGCTCTTGTTCAGGTTATTGAAGTCGGAGATGTCCAATAATGGCTTTTTTTGCCGATATTGTCCACCTCTTAATTATGATATCAACCGATACCAATACATACAGTCGTGGAATTAAGACATTATGATGCCTAATTTTGTTGTGATGCATTAAACAAAGTAACAAGGTTTTCCAAAATAAATCAACTCAAGTTATGGAAAAAATGCCAACATGTCACTGTCATATTTATTTATTATAAAGTGCATCTTTTTTTTTAACATGCCTCTAAACTGCAGCTTGGAATTTGGGACATGCTCTCCTTGAGAGAGCATGAGGAGGTTAGGTTGAGGTGGAGGCGTAGGGGGTTAGCGGGGGATGTATATTGTGGCATCCCGGAAGAGTTAGTGCTGCAAGGGGTTTTGGGTATTTGTTCTATTGTGTTTATGTTGTGGTACGGTGCGGATGTTCTCCCGAAATGTGGTTGTCATTCTTGTTTGGTGTGGGTTCACAGTGTGGCGCATATTTGTAACAGTGTTAAAGTTGTTTGTACGGCCACCCTCAGTGTGACCTGTATGGCTGTTGACAAAGTATGCAGTGCGATCACCTGTGTGTGTCTGTGAAACCTGCACATATTATGGGACTTGGCTGGCACCTTGTTTGTATGGAGGAAAAGCGGATGTGACGACAGGTTGTAGAGGACGCTGAAGGCAGCGCCTTTAAGGTGTCTGGTGTGCCGTGGGAAATCATGCAACTTCGACTATTTGGTTCAAAAAATATTTTTTGAAAATCAATAATTCTAATCTGCAAATAATGTGTTGTTCCTTAGGGAGATGGTGTTAGGGGGGGTGTATATTGTAGCGTCCCGGAAAAGTTGGTGCTGCAAGGGGTTCTGGGTATTTGTTTTTTGTGTTTATGTTGTGTTACGGTGTGGATGTTCTCCCGAAATGTGGTCGTCATTCTTGTTTGGTGTGGGTTCACAGTGTGGCGCATATTTGTAACAGTGTTAAAGTTGTTTATACGGCCACCCTCTTTGTGACCTGTATGGCTGTTGACAAAGTATGTGTTACATTCACTTGTGTGCATAAAAGCCACATATATTATATGACTCGTTCGGCACCTTGTTTGTATGGAGGAAAAGCGGATGTGACGGCAGGTTGTAGAGGACGCTGAAGGCAGCGCCTTTAAGGTGTCTGGTGTGCCGTGGGAAATCCTGCAACTTCACCTATTTGTTTCCAAAAATATTTTTTGCAAATCAATAATTATAATTTGCAAATATTGTGTTGTTGCCTAGGGAGATGGTGTTGGAGGTGGGGGTGTATATTGTAGCGTCCCGGAAGAGTTGGTGCTGCAAGGGTTCTGGGTATTTGTTCTGTTGTGTTTATGTTGTGTTACGGTGCGGATGTTCTCCCGAAATGTGGTTGTCATTCGTGTTTGGTGTGGGTTCACAGTGTGGCGCATATTTGTAACAGTGTTAAAGTTGTTTATACGGCCACCCTCAGTGTGACCTGTATGGCTGTTGACCAAGTATGCAGTGCATTCACCTGTGTGTGTCTGTGAAACCTGCACATATTATGGGACTTGGCTGGCACCTTGTTTGTATGGAGGACAAGCGGATGTGACGACAGGTTGTAGAGGACGCTAAAGGCAGCGCCTTTAAGGTGTCTGGTGTGCCGTGAGAAATCATGCAACTTCACCTTTTTGTTTCCAAAAATATTTTTTGCAAATCAATATTTCTAATCTGCAAATAATGTGTTGTTGCTTAGGGAGATTATGTTAGGGGGCGGGGGGTGTATATTGTAGCGTCCCGGAAGAGTTAGGGCTGCAAGGGGTTTTGGGTATTTGTTCTATTGTGTTTATGTTGTGTTACGGTGCGGATGTTCTCCCAAAATGTGTTTGTCATTCTTGTTTGGTGTGGGTTCACAGTGTGGCGCATATTTGTAACAGTGTTAAAGTTGTTTATACGGCCACCCTCAGACTGACATGTATGGTTGTTGACAAAGTATGCAGTGCATTCAACTGTGTGTTTTTGTGAAACCTGCACATATTATGGGACTTGGCTGGCACCTTGTTTGTATGGAGGAAAAGCGGATGTGACGACAGGTTGTAGAGGACGCTAAAGGCAGCGCCTTTAAGGTGTCTGGTGTGCCGTGGGAAATCATGCAACTTCACCTATTTGGTTAAAAAAATATTTTTTGCAAATCAATAATTCTAATCTGCAAATAATGTGTTGTTGCTTAGGGAAATGGTGTTAGGGCTGGTGTATATTGTAGCGTCCCGGAAGAGTTAGTGCTGCAAGGGGTTTTGGGTATTTGTTCTATTGTGTTTATGTTGTGTTACGGTGCGGATGTTCTCCCGAAATGTGGTCGTCATTCTTGTTTGGTGTGGGTTCACAGTGTGGCGCATATTTGTAACAGTGTTCAAGTTGTTTATACAGCCACCCTCAGTGTGACCTGTATGGTTGTTGACAAAGTATGCAGTGCATTCAACTGTGTGTTTTTGTGAAACCTGCACATATTATGGGACTTGGCTGGCACCTTGTTTGTATGGAGGAAAAGCGGATGTGACGACAGGTTGTAGAGGACGCTAAAGGCAGCGCCTTTAAGGTGTCTGGTGTGCCGTGGGAAATCATGCAACTTCACCTATTTGGTTCCAAAAATATTTTTTGCAAATCAATAATTCTAATTTGCAAATATTGTGTTGTTGCTTAGGGGGGTGTATAATGTAGCATTTGGGAAGAGTTGGTGCTGCAAGGGATTCTGGGTATTTGTTCTGTTGTGTTTATGTTGTTACGGTGCGGATGTTCTCCCGAAATGTGTTTGTCATTCTTGTTTGGTGTGGGTTCACAGTGTGGCGCATATTTGTAACAGTGTTAAAGTTGTTTATACGGCCACCCTCAGTGTGACCTGTATGGCAGTTGACCAAATATGACTTGCATTCACTTGTGTGCTTAAAAGCCACATATATTATGTCTCGGTCAGCACGCTGTTTGTATGGAGGAAAAGCGGACGTGACGACAGGTTGTAGAGGACACTGAAGGCAGTGCCTTTAAGGCACGCCCCCAATATTGTGGTCCGGGTGGTAATCGGGAGAAATTCGGAAGAATAGTCGCCCCGGGAGATTTTCGGGTAGGACACTGAAATTCAGGGGTCTCCCAGGAAAATCGGGAGGGTTGGTAGAAGCTGGGGATTGAACCAGGAACCCTCAGGTTGCTGCCCCATCCACTCCACCAACTGCACCACAGACTAGTCCCGCCCTCCGTTTTTGCCCGTAATTGCTTCAAGATGGCATTAATCAGCAATCAAAATATCAAGGCAGAATCCAAGTATCATGTATTCCCCCTAAACATATAACACGTGCTAGTACTGTGGTGCCTTGTTCTATCCCCCCTCCCTCTTTCTGGGGGGCGGGGGGGGGTTAAAAAAACAAAAAACATCTTGTCGTCCCCGATCAGTGCACAAGAAGGCAGAGCGGAGGGGTGAAGGGATTGAATTTGACATTCAGACCCCTCCCTTCTGCACTCCCCCCTGCCCCCCAGTCATCCATTTAACCCCGCCACCGCGCCTGCTGCAATATTAATGCCCTTAAACGCAGATGAGGTGAAAATGTGTCTGAAGGAGCAGGGTCCCCGTCCAAGCTGGCGTATTCCGCCACGTCGTTTCCGTACGCACCAGTCCTGCTAGTTCCACCGGACTACATGTTACAGTAAATGTGTCAGAATAATTTCATCCAAGTTGAGTTCCCGGCGAGCAGGCGAAAGCTGTCTTGGATCTTACCAAGCAAAAGGTTTGCAAAATTCCACTGTGTAGGAATGGAAGCGACATGAAGGCGTCGGTTTCTTTCTGTTATTGTAATCCACATTTAGATTTTATCTTAAGCGGAGAGGAAGCAGGACCTGCCCGAGCTCCAGGCACCTTTTCTTTGAACTGTGTTCACGACCTTTTTCTTTGAACTGTTTTGTAACTAAAGGCGATGACTGTTTACGACCCCCCCTCCCTTAGAAACGGCTGTTGCCATGTATTAAAGGAAAGTCCAAATAAAAGAGGAGGCGTTCAATATTTTGCCAGAGCGTGGTGAGGCACTGTACAAGGGTACAGTGTCTACACGTTTCTCCTCAATTGAGCCAAATTTAATTCTCATACCTTTTTCTTTGAACTGTTTACGACTTTTTTCTTTGAATTGTTTTGTAACCAAAGGCGATTACTGTTTACGACCCCCCCTCCCTTAGAAACGGCTGTTGCCATGTATTAAAGGAAAGTCCAAATAAAAGAGGAGGCGTACAATATTTTGCCAGAGCGTGGTGAGGCACTGTACAAGGGTACAGTGTCTACACGTTTCTCCTCAATTGAGCCAAATTTAATTCTCATACCTTTTTCTTTGAACTGTGTTTACAACTTTTTTCTTTGAATTGTTTTGTAACCAAAGGCGATTACAGTTTACGACCCCCCTCCCTTAGAAACGGCTGTTGCCACGCAATCAGGGAAAGTCTGAATAAAAGAGGAGGCGTACAATATTTTGCCAGAGCGGGGTGAGGCACTGTACAAGGGAACAATGTCTACGCGTTTCTCCTCAATTGAGCCCAATTAAATTCTCATACCTTTTCTTTGTACTGTGTTTACGACCTTTTTCTTTGAACTGTTTCGTTACTAAAGGCGATGACAGTTTACGACCCCCTTCCCTTAGAAACAGCTGTTGCCACGTAATCAGGGAAAGTCCAAATAAAAGAGGAGCCGTACAATATTTTGCCAGAGCGTGGTGAGGCACTGTACAAGAGTATACAGTGTCTACACGTTTCTCCTCAATTGAGCCAAATTTAATTCTCATCCCTTTTGCCCCCCGGGTCAAAAAGTTTAGGGACCCCTGATTTATAATGCAAAATGGTGACATTTGTCATATACAATTCTGAATATTTGTCACAATATTGCCAATTTTTTGTTTTTCTTTAAAAATAGTGAAATTTTTTGAGTAAAATTATGAATTTTGTCATTTTGCAGAGTAAAATTCTGATTATTATTGTAACATTGCCAACATTTTTAAGTTTTTTTTATAATATTGTGACTTTTGTCAAGTAAAATTACGACTCTTTTCATAAAATTGCCAACATTTTAAGCTTTTCTTGTAAAATGGCGACTGTTGAGTAAAATTCCAACTTTTATTATAACATTGCACAAATTATCTGATTTTGTTGAATTGTTTTGTAACCAAAGGCGATTATTGTTTACGACCCCCCTCCCTTAGAAACGGCTGTTGCCACGTAATCAGGGAAAGTCCAAATAAAAGAGGAGGCGTACAATATTTTGCCGGAGCGTGGTGAGGCACTGTACAAGGGTACAGTGTCTGCACGTTTCTCCTCAATTGAGCCAAATTTAATTCTCATCCCTTTTGCCCCCCGGGTCAAAAAGTTTAGGGACCCCTGATTTATAATGCAAAATGGTGACATTTGTCATATACAATTCTGAATATTTGTCACAATATTGCCAATTTTTTGTTTTTCTTTAAAAATAGTGAAATTTTTTGAGTAAAATTATGAATTTTGTCATTTTGCAGAGTAAAATTCTGATTATTATTGTAACATTGCCAACATTTTTAAGTTTTTTTTTATAATATTGTGACTTTTGTCAAGTAAAATTACGACTCTTTTCATAAAATTGCCAACATTTTAAGCTTTTCTTGTAAAATGGCGACTCTTGAGTAAAATTCCAACTTTTATTATAACATTGCACAAATTATCTGATTTTGTTGAATTGTTTTGTAACCAAAGGCGATTATTGTTTACGACCCCCCTCCCTTAGAAACGGCTGTTGCCACGTAATCAGGGAAAGTCCAAATAAAAGAGGAGGCGTACAATATTTTGCCGGAGCGTGGTGAGGCACTTACAAGGGTACAGTGTCTGCACGTTTCTCCTCAATTGAGCCAAATTTAATTCTCATCCCTTTTGCCCCCCGGGTCAAAAAGTTTAGGGACCCCTGATTTATAATGCAAAATGGTGACATTTGTCATATACAATTCTGAATATTTGTCACAATATTGCCAATTTTTTGTTTTTCTTTAAAAATAGTGACATTTTCTGAGTAAAATTATGAATTTTGTCATTTTGCAGAGTAAAATTCTGATTATTATTGTAACATTGCCAACATTTTTAAGTTTTTTTTATAATATTGTGACTTTTGTCAAGTAAAATTACGACTCTTTTCATAAAATTGCCAACATTTTAAGCTTTTCTTGTAAAATGGCGACTGTTGAGTAAAATTCCAACTTTTATTATAACATTGCACAAATTATCTGATTTTGTTGAATTGTTTTGTAACCAAAGGCGATTATTGTTTACGACCCCCCTCCCTTAGAAACGGCTGTTGCCACGTAATCAGGGAAAGTCCACATAAAAGAGGAGGCGTACAATATTTTGCCAGAGCGTGGTGAGGCACTGTACAAGGGTACAGTGTCTGCACGTTTCTCCTCAATTGAGCCAAATTTAATTCTCATCCCTTTTGCCCCCCGGGTCAATAAGTTTAGGGACCCCTGATTTATAATGCAAAATGGTGACATTTGTCATATACAATTCTGAATATTTGTCACAATATTGCCAATTTTTTGTCTTTCTTTAAAAATAGTGAAATTTTTTAATAAAATTAATAATTCTGTCAATTTGCAGAGTAAAATTCTGATTATTATTGTAAAATTGCCAAAATGTTTAAGTTTTTTTATAAAATTGTGACTTTTGTCAAGTAAAATTACGACTCTTTTCATAAAATTGCCAACATTTTAAGCTTTTCTTGTAAAATGGCGACTGTTGATTAAAATTCCAACTTTTATTATAACATTGCACAAAATTCTGACTTGCCTTGAGTTTTTGTCGAGTAAAATGACGACTCTTTTCATAAAATTGCCAACATTTTAAGCTTTTCTTTTGAAATGGTGACTGTTATTGGCTAAAATTTCAACTTTTATCATAATATTGCACAAATGTTCAGATTTTCTTGTAACATTTTTCTTTGAACTGTATTGTAAAATAAAGCGATGACTGTTTACGACCCCCTCCCTTAGAAACGGCTGTTGCCACGTAATCAGGGAAAGTCTGAATAAAAGAGGAGGCGTACAATATTTTGCCAGAGCGTATCTGCACGTTTCTCCTCAATTGAGCCGAATATAATTCTCATCCCTTTTGCCCCCTGGGGCAAAAAGTTTAGGGACCCCTGATTTATAATGCAAAATGGTGACATTTGTCATATACAATTCTGAATATTTGTCACAATATTGCCAAATTTTTGTTTTTCTTTAAAAATAGTGACATTTTCTGAGTAAAATTATGAATTCTGTCATTTTGTAGAATAAAATTCTGATTATTTTTGTAACATTGCCAAAAATTTTGATTTTTTAAAATAAAATTGTGACTTTTGTCAAGTAAAATTACGACTCTTCATAAAATTGCCAATATTTTAAGCTTTTCTTGTAAAATTGCGACTGTTCAGATTTTCTTGTAAAATTCTGACTTGCCTTGAGTTTTTGTCGAGTAAAATGACGACTCTTTTCAAAAAATTGCCAACATTTTAAGCTTTTTTAAAAAAAATGGGGACTGTTATTGACTAAAATTTCAACTTTTATCATAATATTGCACAAATGTTCAGATTTTCTTGTAACATTTTTCTTTGAACTGTTTTGTAACCAAAGGCGATGACTGTTTACGACCCCTGTCCCTTAGAAACGGCTGTTGCCATGTAATCAGGGAAAGTCCACATAAAAGAGGAGGCGTACAATATTTTACCAGAGCGTAGTGAGACACTGTACAAGGGTACAGTGTCTACACGTTTCTCCTCAATTGAGCCAAATTTAATTCTCATCCATCCATCCATTTTTTAATGCTTGTCCCTTTTGGGGTCGCGGGGGGTGCTGGAGCCTATCTCAGCTGCATTTGGGCAGAAGGCGGGGTAAACTCTAGACCAGTCGCCACCTCATCACAGGGCCAACACAGATAGACAGACAACATTCACACTCACATTTACACACTAGGGCCAATTTAGTGTTGCCAATTAACCTATATTCTGTTTTGATTGATTGATTGATTGATTAATTGAAACTTTTATTAGTAGATTTCACAGTTCAGTACATATTCCGTACAATTGACCACTAAATGGTAACACCCGAATAAGTTTTTCAACTTGTATAAGTCGGGGCCCACGTAAATCAATTCATGGTAATTCTGTCTCTGTTTAATTCCTTGCTTCTTGTCTTGTTTAATAGATGTCATCAGTGTTTGAACCTGACAAAATGGGTTACACTTAGCATTCAATCAGACTTTTTTGTGAGGTTTTGTATTAGTTTTCCTAAAACTAGATAAACCGGCCCCCAGACACATTTTTTTCTCAGAATTTGGCCTCAGAGTTTGATCCTGTTCTGTCTCCCTGTAATGTTTGATCCTGTTCTGTCTCCCTATAATGTTTGATCCCATTCTGTCTCCCTGTAATGTTTGATCCTGTTTTGTTCTGATCTTTAATGGGATTGTGCTGAAAATTTTAATTTCCCCTCGGCGACATAGCTCGGTTGGTTGAGTGGCCGTACCAGCAACTTGAGGGTTCCATGTTCGATTCCCGCTTCCGCCATCCTAGTCACTGCCATTGTGTCCTTGGGCAAGACAGTTTACCCACCTGCTTCCAGTGCCACCCACACTGGTTTAAATGTAACTTAGATATTGGGTTTCACTATGTAAAGCGCTTTGAGTCACTAGAGAAAAGCGCTATATGAATGTAATTCACTTCACTTCTACCTTCAAGGTACTCAAAGCTTTTACACTATTTCCACATTCACCCTTTCACACGCTTATAGCGGGAGCTGCCTAACCACGACCCATCAGGAACAAGAGTGAAGTGTCTCGCTCAGGCACATGACGGACGTGACTGGGTTAGTAGAAGCTGGGTTATCAAACCAGGGACCCTCAGGTTGCTGGCACGGCCACTCCTGCGCGGTTGTTTGCAGGCTCTCCTCCCTGCTGTTGGAAACTGAACGAGGCTTAGGGGAGATTTACGGATCAAGGTGTGTTTACGCGAAACCCGAAACACCAGGGCGTTGCACTCCCAGCGCCCCGGAATGCTGATCAGAGAGTGAGAGGAGGCAGGTGAGGGGCGAGGGCGGGGAGGCCGGCCGGGGGCCTGGAGGGCAGGAAATCGATTCGGCCCCTGTGTTACCTGAATAATGAATAAGCAGCTGTGTCCTGAGATTGGCCGGCAATAGCTGTAAGGCGTACTGTGGGAGCGCTGTAGCGGGGATCTAATGGTGCCTGAGCTCGGACACGGTCTTACAGTTTTATGGGCTTTTTTTTTTTTTTTTTTAATATATATGCTGATCCACTCGCTTTTAAAACCTGCAGCAAAATGTACAAAACAATGTGATCCTGGAGTAAATTTGTATAAAAAGTTTAGCAAAACCTGCACGGTGGAACAGGGGTTAGTGCATGTGCCTCACAATACGAAGGTCCTGAGTAGTCCCGAGTTCAATCCCGGGCTCGGGATCTTTCCGTGTGGAGTTTGCATGTTCTCCCCTGTGACTGCGTGGGTTCCCTCCGGGTACTCCGGCTTCCTCCCACCTCCAAAGACATGCACCTGGGGATAGGTTGATTGGCAATAATAAATGGGTCCTAGTGTGTGAGTGTGGTCTATCTGTGATGAGGTGGCGACTTGTCCAGTGTGCTTTGAATACCTTGAAGGTAGAAAAGCGCTATACAAGTGTAACCCATTTTGTCAGGTTCAAACACTGATGACATCTATTAAACAAGACAAGAAGCAAGGAATTAAACAGAGACAGAATATAGGTTGATTGGCAACACTAAATTGGCCCTAGTGTGTGAATGTGAGTGTGAATGTTGTCTATCTGTGTTGGCCCTGTGATGAGGTGGCGACTTGTCCAGTGTGCTTTGAATACCTTGAAGGTAGAAAAGCGCTATACAAGTGTAACCCATTTTGTCCGGTTCAAACACTGATGACAATTATCAAACAAGACAAGAAGCAAATAATTAAACAGAGACAGAATATAGGTTGATTGGCAACACTAAATTGGCCCTAGTGTGTGAATGTTGTCCGTCTATCTGTGTTGGCCCTGTGATGAGGTGGCGACTTGTCCAGGGTGCTTTGAATACCTTGAAGGTAGAAAAGCGCTATACAAGTGTAACCCATTTGGTCAGGTTCAAACACTGATGACATATATTAAACAAGACAAGAAGCAAGGAATTAAACAGAGACAGAATATAGGTTGATTGGCAACACTAAATTGGCCCTAGTGTGTGAATGTGAATGTGAGTGTGAATGTTGTCTGTCTATCTGTGTTGGCGCTGTGATGAGGTGGCGACTTGTCCAGTGTGCTTTGAATACCTTGAAGGTAGAAAAGCGCTATACAAGATTAACCCATTTGGTCAGGTTCAAACACTGATGACATCTATTAAACAAGACAAGAAGCAAGGAATTAAACAAAGACAGAATATAGGTTGATTGGCAACACTAAATTGGCCCTAGTGTGTGAATGTGAATGTGAGTGTGAATGTTGTCTGTCTATCTGTGTTGGCGCTGTGATGAGGTGGCGACTTGTCCAGTGTGCTTTGAATACCTTGAAGGTAGAAAAGCGCTATACAAGATTAACCCATTTGGTCAGGTTCAAACACTGATGACATCTATTAAACAAGACAAGAAGCAAGGAATTAAACAGATACAGAATATAGGTTGATTGGCAACACTAAATTGGCCCTAGTGTGTGAATGTTGTCCGTCTATCTGTGTTGGCCCTGTGATGAGGTGGCGACTTGTCCAGGGTGCTTTGAATACCTTGAAGGTAGAAAAGCGCTATACAAGTGTAACCCATTTGGTCAGGTTCAAACACTGATGACATCTATTAAACAAGACAAGAAGCAAGGAATTAAACAGAGACAGAATATAGGTTGATTGGCAACACTAAGTTGGTCCTAGTGTGTGAATGTGAGTCTGAATGTTGTCTATCTGTGTTGGCCCTGTGATGAGGTGGCGCCTTGTCCAGGGTGCTTTGAATACCTTGAAGGTAGAAAAGCGCTATACAAGTGTAACCCATTTTGTCAGGTTCAAACGCTGATGACATCTATTAAACAAGACAAGAAGCAAGGAATTAAACAGATACAGAATATAGGTTGATTGGCAACACTAAATTGGCCCTAGTGTGTGAATGTGAGTGTGAATGTTGTCTATCTGTGTTGGCCCTGTGATGAGGTGGCGACTTGTCCAGGGTGCTTTGAATACCTTGAAGGTAGAAAAGCGCTATACAAGTGTAACCCAGTTGGTCAGGTTCAAACGCTGATGATATCTATAAAACAAGACAAGAAGCAAGGAATTAAACAGAGACAGAATATAGGTTGATTGGCAACATTAAAAATGGCCCTAGTGTGTGAGTGTGAATGTTGTCTATCTGTGTTGGCCCTGTGATGAGGTGGCGACTTGTCCAGTGTGCTTTGAATACCTTGAAGGTAGAAAAGCGCTATACAAGTGTAACCCATTTTGTCAGGTTCAAACGCTGATGATATCTATTAAACAAGACAAGAAGCAAGGAATTAAACAGAGACAGAATATAGGTTGATTGGCAACACTAAATTGGCCCTAGTGTGTGAATGTGAGTGTGAATGTTGTCTATCTGTGTTGGCCCTGTGATGAGGTGGCGACTTGTCCAGTGTGCTTTGAATACCTTGAAGGTAGAAAAGCGCTATACAAGTGTAACCCATTTTGTAAGGTTCAAACGCTGATGACATCTATTAAACAAGACAAGAAGCAAGGAATTAAACAGAGACAGAATATAGGTTGATTGGCAACACTAAATTGGCCCTAGTGTGTGAATGTGAGTGTGAATGTTGTCTATCTGTGTTGGCCCTGTGATGAGGTGGCGACTTGTCCAGGGTGCTTTGAATACCTTGAAGGTAGAAAAGCGCTATACAAGTGTAACCCATTTTGTAAGGTTCAAACGCTGATGACATCTATTAAACAAGACAAGAAGCAAGGAATTAAACAGAGACAGAATACAGGTTGATTGGCAACACTAAATTGGCCCTAGTGTGTGAATGTGAATGTTGTCCGTCTATCTGTGTTGGCCCTGTGATGAGGTGGCGCCTTGTCCAGTGTGCTTTGAATACCTTGAAGGTAGAAAAGCGCTATACAAGTGTAACCAATTTTGTCAGGTTCAAACGCTGATGATATCTATTAAACAAGACAAGAAGCAAGGGATTAAACAGAGACAGAATATAGGTTGATTGGCAACACTAAATTGGCCCTAGTGTGTGAATGTTGTCTGTCTATCTGTGTTGGCCCTGCGATGAGGTGGCGACTTGTCCAGGGTGCTTTGAATACCTTGAAGGTAGAAACGCGCTATACAAGTGTAACCCATTTGGTCAGGTTCAAACACTGATGACATCTATTAAACAAGACAAGAAGCAAGGAATTAAACAGAGACAGAATATAGGTTGATTGGCAACACTAAATTGGCCCTAGTGTGTAAATGTTGTCTGTCTATCTGTGTTGGCCCTGCGATGAGGTGGCGACTTGTCCAGGGTGTACGCTGCCTTCCGTCTGAATGCCCCAAAAGGGACAAGCGGTAGGAAAAATGGATGGAAGGATGTTATATCGCGGTACTAATGAGTGAAAAACGGTACTATACTCTGTTTGAAAAGTAACGGTTCTAACATCGTGGCATTGCTGGTTTTAAGAGCAGAGGAGCATGTTCGGCAGTGCACAATCACGGAGTACTTACGCAATAACATGTTATAATTACAGCACGCACACACAAAAAAATTGCTTTTTCGCTGAAGTTGTGTACTTGGGGACGGCATGGTGCCAGTAATCCGAGGGTCCCTGGTTCGATCCCCACCTTCTACCAACCTCGTCACGTCCGTTGCGTCCTTGAGCAAGACACTTCACCCTTGCTCCTGATGGGTGGTGGTTAGAGCCTTGCATGGCAGCTCCCGCCATCAGTGTTTGAATGTGTGTGTGTGTGTGTGTGTGTGTGAATGTGGAAATAGTGTCAAAACGCTTTGAGTACCTTGAAGGTAGAAAAGCGCTACACATGTCTAACCCATTTACTTTGCTCGGGGAATTTCAGGTCAAATTCTTGGTTTCGACCGCCTGCAGTTTAAGTTCGACGACTCCACCGAGAAATTCGAGCACTTTCCAAATGTTGATTCATACTTTTTCTTCGAAATTCCGAACACCGGCAAGGACGATGAACGTTTAAACGTAGCGAGCACGCCTTGTTGTGTCTGGCTCAGCTGGATGGATACCCTTTTTGACTCAGTTCCCCAGGAACGTACCTCCGAGCGACTAAAGTTGTGTGATGAAGTTTGATATCCGCTGCTCGACCCTCCCAGGTGGTCAGCCAGCCTCCCTAAAGTAGGTTCTGTCCTGTTTGATCACAGCGATTTTCTTGGAGGAAATCCATGTTTGCAATCTGTAATTAAACCCAATAGTTGTGGGTCAAAGGTTATCTTGTGCACATCTGGGACGCCTCAGAAAACCTCTCATTCCTGACTGACCTGCACTGAAAACACACACACACACACACACACACACACACACACACACACACACACACACACACACAACACAGAAGCCTCAGGTTCCGGGCCATGGATAAGACTAAACACTGCACCGCTTCAACCCTCCCCTCGCTGCCTTTTAATGGCTTTTTTCAAGCGGACTGAAAGCTTTTCTCTTGACTCTCGCTCCCAGTTTGTTTAAACAAGTTAATTAGTGGCGCTTGATCTGATGGGAGCCCGGTGCCATGATGGGTCCTTCACAGACTAGACCGCCACTCACGAGGGGGGACAAAGGCGCACGAGGCTCGTCTTAACAGATCGCTGAGGCGACCCGACTAAACGTCGCGTTAAAAGGAGCTAAGGATCCCAACAATTGGATCTGAACCCTCCAGTCGCAGACTATAGGATTCCTGGGACTTTATCAGACAAGACGTATGCATATTATTTATGCAGAATATTCACATTTAAGCACCTTGTTGATTGTGATTTTTTACATATATATATATATATATATATATACATGTATATATAGGTGACATCATACGCAAATACGGTGTTAGCTTTCACTGTTATGCTGATGACACCCAACTCTACACGCCCCTA
Organism: Nerophis ophidion; assembly: GCF_033978795.1. Lineage (NCBI taxonomy): Eukaryota > Metazoa > Chordata > Actinopteri > Syngnathiformes > Syngnathidae > Nerophis > Nerophis ophidion. Next base: position 2,091,687 of record NC_084627.1, read on the forward strand.
AAGCTGACCAACACGCCGGATTGTAGTCAGCTGGAGGCGTGTCTTAATGAAATTAAACAACGGATGTCCGCTAACTTTTTGCAACTCAACGCCAAAAAAACGGAAATGCTGATTATCGGTCCTGCTAGACACCGACCTCTATTTAATAATACAACTCTAACATTTGACAATCAAACAAGTAAACAAGGCGACACGGTAAAGAATCTGGGTATTATCTTCGACCCAACTCTCTCCTTTGAGGCACACATTAAAAGCGTTATTAAAACGGCCTTCTTTCATCTCCGTAATATCGCTAAAATTCGCTCCATTCTGTCCACTAAAGACGCTGAGATCATTATCCATGCGTTTGTTACGTCTCGCCTCGATTACTGTAACGTATTATTTTCGGGTCTCCCCATGTCTAGCATTAAAAGATTACAGTTGGTACAAAATGCGGCTGCTAGACTTTTGACAAGAACAAGAAAGTTTGATCACATTACGCCTGTACTGGCTCACCTGCACTGGCTTCCTGTGCACTTAAGATGTGACTTTAAGGTTTTACTACTTACGTATAAAATACTACACGGTCTAGCTCCATCCTATCTTGCCCATTGTATTGTACCGTATGTCCCGGCAAGAAATCTGCGTTCAAAGGACTCCGGCTTATTAGTGATTCCCAAAGCCCAAAAAAAGTCTGCGGGCTATAGAGCTTTTTCATTTCAGGCTCCAGTACTCTGGAATGCCCTCCCGGTAACAGTTCGAGATGCTACCTCAGTAGAAGCATTTAAGTCTCACCTTAAAACTCATTTGTATACTCTAGCCTTTAAATAGACTCCCTTTTTAGACCAGTTGATCTGCCGTTTCTTTTCTTTTTCTTCTATGTCCCACTCTCCCTTGTGGAGGGGGTCCGGTCCGATCCGGTGGCCATGTACTACTTGCCTGTGTATCGGCTGGGGACATCTCTGCGCTGCTGATCCGCCTCCGCTTGGGAGGGTTTCCTGCTGGCTCCGCTGTGAACGGGACTCTCGCTGCTGTGTTGGTTCCGCTTTGGACTGTACTCTCGTGACTGTGTTGGATCCATTATGGATTGAACTTTCACAGTATCATGTTAGACCCGCTCGACATCCATTGCTTTCCTCCTCTCCAAGGTTCTCATAGTCATCATTGTCACCGACGTCCCACTGGGTGTGAGTTTTCCTTGCCCTTATGTGGGCCTACCGAGGATGTCGTAGTGGTTTGTGCAGCCCTTTGAGACACTACTGATTTAGGGCTATATAAATAAACATTGATTGATTGATATATATATATACATAGGTTTGTGTGTGTGTGTGTGTGTGTGTGTGTGTGTGTGTGTGTGTGTGTGTGTGTGTGTGTGTGTGTGTGTGTGTGTGTGTGTGTGTGTGTGTGTGTGTGTGTGTGTGTGTATCAACCTATATATTTACATATATATACGGTATATATATATATGTTCTGTATATATATATATATATATATATATATATGTACTGTATATCAGTGGTCCCCAACCACCGGGCTGTGGCCCGATTGGTACCGGGCCGCAGAAGAATTTTTTTATTTAAAAAAAACAAAAAAAAAAAACATTTTTTTTTTTTATTAAATCAACATAAAAAACACAATATACACTTACAAATAGTGCACCAACCACAAAAAACTCCCTTTTTCATGACAAAAACGTCCCTTTTTCATGACAAAGAAAAAAAAAGGACACCGCCCCGCCCTCCGGGCCGCGGGACAAATTATTAAGTGTTGACCGGTCCGCGGATACAAAAAGGTTGGGGACCACTGCTGTATATATGATTATGTATACATATATGTGTATATATATATATGTATGTATATATATATATATATTAATATTCATAGTCATCATTGTCACCGACGTCCCACTGGGTGTGAGTTTTCCTTGCCCTTATGTGGGCCTACTGAGGATGTCGTAGTGGTTTGTGCAGCCCTTTGAGACACTAGTGATTTAGGACTATATAAGCAAACATTGATTGATTGATTGATATATATGTATATACATTTATGTGTATATGTAGTATATATGATATATATGTATATATGTATGTATATATGTAAATATTTATGTATATATATATATATATATGTATATATGATATATATTTATGTATGTATATATATATATATATATATATATGATATATATATATGTATGTATATATATATATATATATGATATATATATATATATTTATGTATGTATATATGCATGTATGTATACTTGATATATGTATATATGTGCATGTATATATATGTGTGTATATATGTATATACAGTATATGATATATATACGTATGTCTATATATATGTATGTATGTCAGTATATATGTATATATATGTACGTGTATGTATGTATGTATGTATATGTATGCATTTATATATGTGGATGTATGTATGTTTGTGTGTGTATATATATATATATATATATATACACAAACATACATACACGCACATATATATATATATATATATACACATATATATGATATACTGTATATATATATTTATGTATACACACAGCTCATGTTAATTTCCTTTGTATATAATTTAGTTTTGCATGTCTCATGACACATTATCTGTACGTAATATTGGCTGCATTTCAGATTGTTGTTTGTGTGCCATGTTGTTCCAGACCACGGCAAACATTATCTAGCTTGCCAAAGGTTGTAATAATTCTATTAAAAGAAGACAGCCTGACGTTTCCTTAAACTTGGACACACACATCTATACCTTTGGCCATCAAAAGCCAGTCATTTCCAGGAGTTATCTCACCTCCTGAGTAGCCTCCGATTGGTTTTTAATGTCGTACAAATGTGTAGAATAAATATTACAATTCAACATTTCTGTCAACAAAGATTTTCTTCAGCCTGCGACACATAGTCATTTTGATCGTCGGCTATTCTAGCTAACATAGACACTTACGTCATGTATGGCCTTTATTATAAGACTTTTTATTTACTAATGTTGTAAAAATGTGTAGAATAAATATTACATTTCAACATTTCTGTCAACAAAGATTTGCTTCAGCCTTTGACACATAGTCATTTTGATCGTCGGCTATTATAGCTAACATAGACACTTACGTCATGTATGGCCTTTATTATAAGACTTTTTATTTACTAATGTTGTAAAAATGTGTAGAATAAATATTACATTTCAACATTTCTGTCAACAAAGATTTGCTTCAGCCTTTGACACATAGTCATTTTGATCGTCGGCTATTATAGCTAACATAGACACTTACGTCACATATGGCCTTTATTATAAGACTTGTATACGGCTTTTAATTTGTTGCGGCTCCACACCGATTTGTTTTTTGTATTTTTGGTCCAATATGGCTCTTTCAACATTTAGCCGAACAAATATATACCAATATCGACAAGAACCCGGCTTGGGGATACTGATAGATCAGCATAAATGTCAGAATAAATGTCTTAGCGCTGATTGTCCAGGTCATCATAAGCAGGGATCGTAAAACTCCCTTTATTATTTATTTTTTCATAGATCAGACGAGCCTATTAGCATGCATGCGCTTCCACTTCCACTCGATATATCACCAATGGCAACACTTTCTGCTTGGTGAGAGCCCTAATTATTGATCAGAAACAACATTGATTTCAGTCCTCTGCAGAGGCATTGTCAAAAAGTGGGCTTTTCACGGGTGAAAAAGTTGTGAGGGATTGCAGGAATACATGATGAAAAGCTCATATATATATATATATATATATATATATATATGTATGTGTGTGTGTGTATAACATATATATGTGTGTGTGTGTGTGTGTGTGTATAACATATATATGTGTGTGTGTGTGTGTGTGTATAACATATATATGTGTGTGTGTGTGTATATAACATATATATATATGTATATATATATATAACATATATATATATGTATATATATATATATATGTATGTATAACATATATATATATGTGTGTGTGTGTATAACATATATATATATGTGTGTATATAACATATATATATGTATATATGTATGTATGTATATATATGTATGTATATTTATATGTATGTATGTATATATGTATGTATATTTATATATATGTATGTGTATATATATGTATGTGTATTTATATATATATATATATATATATATATATATATATATATATATATATATATATATATGGCTATTTATGACCCCCCTCCCTTACAAACAGCTGTTGCCATGTAATCAGGGAAAGTCCAAATAAAAGAGGAGGCGTAAAATCTTTCGTCAGGGGTTAAAAGGTTACAGTGTCTATGCGTCTCTCTTCAATTGAGCCAAATTTAATCCCGTTTCTGTTTAATTCCTTGCTTCTTGTAATGTTTAATAGATGTCGTCAGTGTTTGAACCTGACAGAGCTAAATAAGTGAATAGGAACTTCATGCAAGACTCATCAAACAATCATTATTTTACTCTTTGAGACCAAGCAATTGACTTTTAAACAAAGCAGTCAGGGACAAAAATGTGACTCAAACAAAGAGCGATAAAGAGATAAGAGGATTAAAAAAAAAAGGTACGGTTAGAGGTCAAGTCCCCGCAGACCGTCTGGCATCCTCTTCAAAAAAGCAGGTTGCTGAGAAGGAGACGTCAAGTATGCATGTTGGGGAGGGTTATTGATTAGGAGAGGGAGAATACCGAGGGGGGCGGAAGGCTGACAGGAGGAGGGGGATAAAGGTAGAGGTAAGAAGGTGGGATGAAAAGGGATGAGGAGGACGCTAAGAGAAAGAGCAACAAGGGGAGTTGAGAGGAGGTTCACTGGCTTGTAACAGACTTGGAACGCAGCTTTTGTCAAGGACTGTCTTCACTGAGCACCCCCTGCTGTCCCCTATTAACTTGTTTACATGTCATGTTTGGAAGAAATGCCTTAAGACTCCTGCGCCGAGACGTTGGTTGGTGGAAAAACGCCGCAGTAGAGCATCTTTTTCAAAATTCATTTTGAAATGTCACACGTACGCAAGAGCGGGTGAATAACCGTCGTCTCTCTTTTTATCACTTTTAATTGGTTCCGATAGAGAATTTCCACAAAGTAGGAATTCATGTTCATGAATTGAATTTAGAATAAAATGTATGAGATTGTCCAACACGCCTTTTATAGGCATTTTAACCAATACAGTAGACATAATATAAAGTAAATAATACATCTACATAATAATAATACAGATAATGTATCCTTTATGACAGTATGTATGTGTGGCGAGGGGCGTGGTCTGCGGGCCTGCAGCAAAACGGTGTGTCCACAATTTGCAAATTGTGGAAGCTCTCTTCCAGTGGATCCTCCAGGGGAGCCCGTTTCATTGATAGAAAGACAGTTTTTAATTCTCCCGCAACCATGCAGGAACTGCTTTCCAGCAATTTAATCTTGGACTTTTCAGTCTGGCGTGTCTCTGTACGTGCTGTCTTTCTCCGCCTCCCACTCCAGCTACCTCTCCTCCCCGGCTGCTGCTTAAAGAGAGCGACAGGTGATTATATAACAAGGTCCACCTGGGCCATCTACACACCTGTCGCTGACTTCGAGGCATCAATGCTACATGCAACATGCTCCCCCTTCCAATTTACTTTTTAGACACTTCAAGCTACTGAATGTTTAAAAAGAATGTGACTGTCAGGTTCAAACACTGATGACATCTATTAATCAGACAAGAAGCAAGAGAGAGACAGAGTTCAATTCAGCTCATGAGGAGAACAGATGGAGCTGAACACTTAGTCACAGTCTCGCCCTACGCTCTAAGGATCAGCTCCCGCGTCCCTCTTTTTATTCAGAGTTCCTTAGTCAACATCACTGAGGCCGCCTCTAAAAGGAGTGGTCACATATATTATGCAAAGCAGGCCCAGGGCGCACAGTACGTGACGGAATGAGCTGGGGGCTTTGTGATTTTGCCTTGTCCCCCGCTTCCTCTGCGTGTTGTCATTTTATCTCCGTTGAGGTCCTTGAAGTCTCTGGTTCGTCTGCATACTGTCATCTTATTACATTGAGGTCCTTGAAGTCCTTGGCTGTTAACGGGCTAAAACAAAGATAACATCTGTGGCTGAGGCATACTTGCCAACCCTCCCGGATTTTCCGGGAGACTCCCGAAATTCAGCGCCTCTCCCGAAAAGCTCCCGGGACAAATTTTCTCCCGAAAATCTCCCGAAATTCAGGCGGACCTGAGTGAGGACAGCCTGTTGTCACTTCCGCTTTCCCGCGATATAAACAGAGTGTCTGCCCAATGATGTCATAACTGTGGGGCGGTTTAGCTCGGTTGGTAGAGTGGCCGTGCCAGCAATTTGCAGGTTCGATTCCCGCTTCCGCCATCTTAGTCACTGCCGTTGTTTCCTTGGGCAAGACACTTTACCCACCTGCTCCCAGTGCCACCCACACTGGTTTGAATGTAACTTAGATATTGGGTTTCACTATGTAAAGCGCTTTGAGTCACCAGAGAAAAAGCGCTATATAAATATAATTCACTTCACTTCACAACTGTAGAATGATCGAGGGCGAGTTCTTGGTTTCTTATGTGGGTTTATTGTTAGGCAGTTTCATTAATGTCCTCCCAGCGCGGTAACAACACACAACAACAGCAGTCACGTTTTCGTCCACCGTAAAGCAGTTTGTCTGCCATAAACAATGTTGTGAGACTCTTAAACAGGACAATACTGTACATGCATGTGTGACAATAACATCTACGGTTTCTAGAGAGTGCAGTGAAAATCTTCCGTAGGTAGCAGAAATTGACCGGTTTTGGGGAGAGATGGAAGTTTCCAGACTCTATTGCATTTGATGAAAGAACTTTTCTGCGTGCCACACAGCAATGCATCATCAGAGAGGGTGTTCAGCATGGTTAGAAAAATAGTGACAGAGAATAGAAAAAGGATGGACAATTCAACCCTTAACTCAACAAAGAGTATTTGAGTGTTATGTGTGTGTATATGTGTAAATCAATGAACACTGAAATTCAAGTATATATTTTATATATATATATATATATATATATATATATATATATACGTGTGTGTGACTGTCGCTTGCTGTCATGCGGGTTCACAGGACTATCAAGGAAGGACATTTTTGTTTTCGAGCAGGTTTGACTCAATTTTTAAATATAGCTTTGTCTTCAGGTCGGGTCGCTTTTCAGCTCTTCCTTTCCACTGCTCGCTCACGGTCGGCTTTTCAGCCGCCGTTGTTATCGTCGTCCTCGTCTCCTCTTTGCTTTCCCTCCTCGGTCGCTTTTGCGGGCTCTCCTCCTCCTTCTGTCCCGATCTCTCCTCCTTCTCCCCTTTTATACATCGTGAGGAGATAAGTTAATTGCGTACTGGTGCGCCATCCACACACCTGCACATGACTGCGGCGTCGCTCCCGGCACGCCCCGCCTCTCCGCTCGGCCGCATTCTCCGGCTCCTTGCCGCCATCCAGCGTGTTTTGTCCTTGCATAAATTAGAAAAATTCTAACTTTAGCACTATAGCTAATAACTAAAGCAACGGACTTTAGTTATTAATAAATACATAATCATTCTAACGTTTACCTCCACATCAGTCACGGTTGGCAGACGTTATTTGGGGGGGGAACCTCAACAATACGGCAGCAGAGACATTATCACAGCTATGAGCACTTCCCCAAATCCAGTTCGTCACTAAGACCGGTGTGCCTTGGGGATTGCGTATCAGTCTTCTTTAATGACCAAGATTAATGTTAAGTAGCATTATGGTAATGGGGGCAGCAGGCACCATTCCATTTTATTCAATAAAGCTGCTCCAAAATGAATATGATTATGAATTCCGCTGTTGTTAATGGAGCGTGGCAGGGAACACTGTTGGCTTTTTTTTTTTTTTCCCCTCCTCCGATATGACGATCACACTCAGTCCGGAGTGGCATCGAACGCCGATAATAATCTTGTATCGCAGCGAGGAATTTAGCCAGGTTTTAATAAGTGTTTGTATTGTGTGTGTGCGAGTACACGGTCAGGGACGGAGTGAAGGCATTGCTGCAATAACACAATCATGCGCCTGATGCACAGGAGCTTGTCAACAATGACAGCCCCGGAGATGTTGCCATAGCGGCAGTTTCCTCAGAACAAATATTCACATTTAATACTTTTTCTCCTTTCTCAATTGTTTTGAGCAAGGAACCTCGAACCCAATACGATTTTCAAATAACGTATTTCCTTGAATTACTGTATGCGCCTGCCTAGAATTACTGCCGGGTTAAACTCGTTTCGCCAAATAATTAGAATATGCCTACAATTTCCACCGGATCAAACTCGTCACGTCACGAGTGACACTTCACCTGTCATCATTTTCAAATCAATGTTTATTTATATAGCCCCAAATCACAAATGTCTCAAAGGACTGCACAAATCATTACGACTACAACATCCTCGGAAGAACCCACAAAAGGGCAAGGAAAACTCACACCCAATGGGCAGGGAGAATTCACATCCAGTGGGACGCCAGTGACAATGCTGACTAGGAGAAACCTTGGAGAGGACGTTAGATGTGGGCAACCCCCCCCCTCTAGGGGACCGAAAGCAATGGATGTCGAGCGGGTCTAACATAATACTGTGAAAGTTCAATCCATAGTGGCTCCAACACAGCCGCGAGAGTTCAGTTCAAAGCGGATCCAAGACAGCAGCGAGAGTCCCGTCCACAGGAGACCATCTCAAGCGGAGGCGGATCAGCAGCGTAGAGATTTCCCCAACCGATACAGGCGAGCGGTCCATCCTGGGTCCCGACGAGCGGTCCATCCTGGGTCTCGACTCTGGACAGCCAGTACTTCATCCATGGTCATCGGACCGGACCCCCTCCACAAGGGAGGGGGGGACATAGGAGAAAGAAAAGAAGCGGCAGATCAACTGGTCTAAAAAGGATGTCTATTTAAAGGCTAGAGTATACAGATGAGTTGGATGGAGCAGGCTGATTTCAATCATTTGAAATCCCATAAAGGGAAGATTAAGAGCTATTCAGTAGGATTTAAGGTCCAAGCTATTGGATATGCTAAAAAGAACAGTAAGCAGCTATGTTTTATTAATATACCGTAGCTGCGTGTGTCAAATATGAGTCATTAAATGACTCCCGCCTCCTGGTGGTAGAGGGCGCTAGTGATCCTGCTTGCGACTACTCGGCTGCAGAAGAAGTGACAACAAGCAGCAAGAGTGAGCGGCAATCGTTTTTTTTTTTTCCTCTCGCTTGCACTTTTAACATGGAGGATTACATATCTAAAATCAAACAGTTTTCTAAACTGGACTTTCAATCGAAGCAGGAGGTAATAAAGGAAGATCTCCATCGAGACAGAGAGACTTTTAAAACTGAAGAAAGATAAGGAAGACTTCTATAAACAAGTTATCGATGCTTTTGATCAGAAGGAGCTGCGCATGGACTTCATTTTAGATGATTAAAATGTTTGTTTTTTATCATGACAAAAACAAAATTAAAAATAAAACAAAAATACATTTTTATTGATAATTATTTTTTATTATTGATTAAAAAATATTTATAAATTTTTTTTAAATGTTTTTAATCAATAAGAAAATATGTTATTGATAAAAAAAAATATCAATAGAAAAATAACAAAGTGGCCCCTTATGATATATACTGGAAACAGTTTGGACAACCCTAATTTACAGTTTACATAGCAAAAACTGCACTAGTCCCTATACTACAGTCAGGAAAATATATATCATCACTTTAAGTTAGTTATGGATACAAATATGCAAAAATAATTATTCAAATGGTTTATAAGGCGTGAGGAAAAAGAGGATTTTAAGTGTGCCTTATAGTCCGGAAAATAGGGTAGTTTCCTCTTCTACTTGTTGATCCGACTGGCCCCGTAATGCTTGTCCAATCGGAGCGTGGCCCTTTCCAAACACTTCCTATTGGCTCATTCATCACATCATCCCCCTGTTTACTCCTGGGGGGCCCCAGTGGCTTGTTAGAGACTAAAACAGGAACGAAGTCTTGGCAAAGCCTGACTTGTGGCATCAGTGCCAAACCTCATCTATGACCCATTATGAGATCTCCCCTCCTGGGAGAATATTTTCCTTCTCCTCCCGCTCCCTTTTTTTCTACTTTCTTTCATGTCCCCCCGAGCCACAGACACCAGAGCACTTAACCTGAACAGTCCCCCCTTTCTTTATTACTCAGTTTGCCCTCCGCCCCAAACGTGGCATCACATCAAATCAGCTGATACTTAGCCCAGGGTATAAATAAATAATGGAAGAAGTGTGGAGGTGGGTCACCACTAAGGTCTCCCCCCCCCAACAACCGTGGAGCTCCGGCTGAACAGTGCCGGGTGGGTACTTTTGAGCCGGAGTGCTGAGACGGGGGCGGGGAAGGCATCCTGCCGATCTCCCAGCCCCGGTGTCACTTTCAGTTTACCTTCCCCTGCTGGGAACCCTGCACCAATTATTTGGACGACACCACTTACTTCCTCTCCGCCTCGCTGCAAGAAAACAATGACATCAAACGGCACATCTTCCGGGACCTAAGAAAGAACAGGTCTCTGAGTCTCTAACAACTTTCCGTAGAAGGGATTTTGTTAACTACCTTCTGACTGTTCGTTATCCTGAGATGCTTCGTCGATAAACAGGCTTCCTTTTCTTATAAAAAAAAAAAGTATAGCCCAAAGCGGGGTTGCAAGTGGATTATGCGTCCGTTCTTCCAGCGTACCGCTTGATATCCACCGGCCGACGCAAGAGGCTGGCGAGGATCCTGACATACTTGCCGACCCTCACGGATTTTCCGGGAGACTCCCGAAATTCAGCCCCTCTCCCGAAAACCTCCCGGGACAAATTTTCTCCCGAAAATCTCCCGAAATTCAGGCAAAGCTGGAGGCCACGCCCCCTCGAGCTCGACAGTCTGTTTTCACGTCCGCTTTCCCACAGTATAAAGAGCGTGTCTGCCCAATGACGTTATAACTGTAGAATGATCAAAGGGCGAGTTCTTGGTTTTTTATGTGGGTTTATTGTTAGGCGGTTTCATTAAAGTCCTCCCAGCCCGGTAATAACACACAACAACAGCAGTCATATTTTCATCTACCGTAAAGAAGTTCGTCTGCCGTAATCTCCAATGTTGTCAACATGTGACACTCTTAAACTGGACAATACTGCCATCTATTGTACATAGAATAGAATCGAATGTAGAATAGAATGTACTTTATTTAATTCAGCAACACAGTTCGCTCACAATAACCAATGATAATGATAAATAATATATAGAATATATCATATATATAATATATGAATAATATAAATATATTCTACATTTAAGTGCAGTCAAGGAACACATGTCGGTATGAAGGACCTCCTGTGTAAATCAATCAATCAATCAATGTTTATTTATATAGCCCTAAATCACAAATGTCTCAAAGGACTGTACAAACCATTACGACTACGACATCCTCGGAAAAACCCACAGAAGGGCAAGGAAAACTCACAGATAGTGGGCAGGGAGAATTCACATCCAGTGGGACGCCAGTGACAATGCTGACTATGAGAAACCTTGGAGAGGACCTCTAGTCGTTCCGTGGTACATTTTGGGTGTCTGAGCCTTCCACTGAACGTGCTCATTCTCTATGTAAGGTCCGGGAGTAGTGGGTGGGAGGTGTTGTCCATAATGGCTAGGAGTTTTGCTAGACTTCTTCTGTGCCTGAGAGTCTAGCTGTGGTTAGAAAAATAGTGACAAAGATAGAACAAATATGGACATTTCAACCCTTAACTCAACAATGAGTAGATGAGTGTTATGTGTGTGTATATGTGTAAATAAATGAACACTCAAATTCAAGTATTTATTTTATTTATATATATATATATATATATATATATATAGCTAGAATTCACTGAAAGTCAAGTATTATATACTTTAGAGTGCGCCGTTTGTTGGTTTGTTCATCAGTACTTTCTGGTTCTTAAGGGATGACATCACCTCCAACCAGAACCACCTGTCCTAATATGTTTGTCTTTGGCTCAGGCTCTTCCACAGAAAAAAAAAACATCAGATAGATCCTATTAACTCCACTAGACCAGTGTTTATCCGCCACTGTACTGTGAGATATTGTCTGTTGTGCCGTGGGAAATCATGCTACTTCACCTAGTTTAGCAAAAATGGACTGGACTCTCACTATTATGTTAGATCCACTATGGAATGGACTCTCACACTATTATGTTAGATCCACTATGGACTGGACTCTCACTATTATGTTAGATCCACCATGGACTGCACTCTCACTATTATGTTAGATCCACTATGGACTGGACTTTCACACTATTATGTTAGATCCACTATGGACTGGACTCTCACACTATAATGATAGATCCACTATGGACTGGACTCTCACACTATTATGTTAGATCCACTATGGACTGGACTTTCACAATATTATGATAGACCCACTCGACATCCATTGCACCGGTCGCCCACATCTGCAGTCCTCACCAAGGTTTCTCATTGTCATCCCACTGGGTTGAGTTTTTCCTTGCCCTGATGTGGGATCTGAGCCGATGATGACGTTGTGGCTTGTGCAGCCCTTCGAGACAATTTTGATTTAGGGCTATTTAAGTAAACATTGATTGAGTGATTGAAAAAATATTTTTTGCAAATCAATAATTAGAATCTGCAAATAATGTGCCGTTGCTTAGTGTCTGTGTTGCGTAAAACTCAGCAGGGCAACCACCTACTAAAAGGTTTAAAAAAAGACAGTCTTACCAGTGTCTGTTTTTTGGAAAAAGGTCAGAGAGAGACAGGCTTATCAGTTTATTGTTTTTTTATTATTTTTTTTAGAAAATAGTTTAGAGAGACAAAAAGTCTTATCAGTTTTGTTGTTTTTTTTTGTTTTTGTTTTTTTTTAGAAAAAAGGTCAGAGAGACAGTCTTTAGTTTTTTTGTTTGTTTTTATTTTTGTTTATATCAGTTTTTTTTTTTTTTTTTTTTTTTTTTTTTACAAAAAACGGTCAGAGAAAGACAAAAAATCATATCAGTTTTGTTGGGTTTTTTTGTTTTTAGAAAAAAAAATCAGAGAAAGACACAATGTCTTATATCACTTATTTTTGTTTGTTTTTTCGTTTTTTATAGAAAAATGGTCAGACAGACAAAAAGCCTATCAGGTTTTTAAATTGTATTTATTTATTTTAGAAAAAAGGTCCAAAAAAGACATGCCTACCAGTTTTCTTTTTTGTTGTTGTTTTTTTTTTTTAGAAAAAAGGTCAGAGAAAGCCAGTCTTCAGTTTTTGTGTTTGTTTTTATTTTAGAGAAAAGTTCAGAAAAAGACAAAAAGTCTTATATCATTTTTTTTTTTTTTTTTTTTTTTTTTTTTACAAAAAAAGGACAGCGAAAGACAAAATATCTTATATTAGTTTTGTTGGGTTTTTTTGTTGTTTTTTTTTAGAAAAAAAGTCAGAGAAAGACACAAAGTCTTGTATCAGTTTTTTTGTTTTGTTTTTAGAAAACAGGTCAAATTGACAAATAGTCTTATATCAGGGTTTTTTTTGGTGGGGTTTTTTTTAGTAAAAAGGTCAGAGAAAGATACAAAATCTTATATCAGTTTTTTGGGGGGATTGTTTGTTATTAGACAAAAGGTCCGATAGACAAATAGTCTTATATCGGTTAGTTTTTTTGTTTAGTTTTTTTTAGAAAAAAGGTCAGTTTGATATAATTTTTGTTGTTGTTGTTTTTTCTATAAAAAAAAAAAAAAGAAAAGAAAAAAAAAAGTCAGATTTAAGAAAAAAGGTCGGAGATAGCCAAAAAGTCTTATTGGTTTTTGTTGTTGTTGTTTTTTTGTTGTTGTTTTTTAGTAAAAAGGTCAGAGAAAGACAAAAAGTCTTATCAGTTTTTTTTGTCAGTTTTTTTTTTTTTTTTTTTTTAGAAAAAAGGTCAGAAAGATAAAATATTATCAGTTGTATTTTTTTTTTAATTTTTTTTTTTACAAAAAAGGTCAGAAATAGACAACAAATCTTATATCAGTTTTGTTGGTTTTTTTTTGTTTTTTTAGAAAAGAGCTTTGAGAAAGACACAGTCTTATCATTTTGTTTGTTGTTGTTTTTTTAAGAAAAAAGGTCAGAGATATCCAACAAGTCATATAAGTTTTTCTTGTTGTTTTTTTGTTTGTTGTTTTTTTTTTTTAGAAAAAAAGGTCAGAGAAAGACAAAATATTATCAGTTGTTTTTTTGTTTTTTTAAAAGGTCAGAGGAAGACAAAAAGTCTTACATAAGTTTTTAATTTATTTATTTATTCATTTTTTTTTTTAGAAAAAAGGACCGACAAAGACAGAAAGTCTTATATCCGGAATATACCGTTACTTTAAAAATGTAAAACCAGGTGGTGTCACTTCTCCCCAGAGCTTTTCTCCCTTCGTTCACGCACGTTTCATTCTTTGTTCATCAAGTTAGATCTGGTCGCCAACAAACTTGCTAGCATGTCCTTTAATGACAAATAAGCGTAGGTATGATCCTGCTTCTCTGCAGCCACAGCGAGTGCACGCCTGGCTGCCACACTAATGGTCCTGGAGGAACGGACGCGGTCACTCTCGGGTCACGGTGCGGAAAACCACACCCATGTCTGTGTGGAGTGAATACCGCTAATGTGTGGTTTAAGCCCATCGCCGCCAAAAAACTGCCAGCCACACCCATCTGACTTTATGTCCTCACAACAAAAGAGTGTCAGACGTGCCCTCTCTCACACACTGCACTGCATTATCCACCAGGACAGTAGACAGCGTGCAACCGTATCGGCCACTTTTTTTAGTTTGAATACAGCTTTTATGTTGCTCCTTCGCCTCTTTGGACGAGCTGTGGCTTTAAATGATCATTAAAGTTGTTAGAAAATATTACAGTTGGCAGCAAACAGTAGGATGCAAAATATTATCCATCAATAACTTGGTATGGACATAACCCGTTCCATGGATGCTTGACATTTCTGAAAATGTAGGTATTGAGTTTGGGCAAGGGATTCTGGGTATTTGTTCTGTTGTGTTACGGTGCGGATGTTCTCCCGAAATGTGTTTCTCATTCTTGTTTGGTGTGGGTTCACAGTGTGGCGCATATTTGTAACAGTGTTAAAGTTGTTTATACGGCCACCCTCAGTGTGACCTGTATGGCTGTTGACCAATTATGCCTTGCATTCACTTGTGTGTGTGAAAAGTCGTAAATATTTTCCTTATTGGGGCTTTGTACTTCTCCCTACGTCCGTGTACACAGCGGCATTTTAAAAAGTCATACATTTTAGTTTTTGAAACCGATACTGATCATTTCCGATATTACATTTTAAAGCATTTCTCGGCCGAAAATATCGGCAGTCCCATAGTATCAGACATCTCCACTCACCAGCGTCTTTAATTTGGCCTGTGAGACGTCAAGAGTTATGCAAGGAATCTAGTCCACGCTGACTTTTCAAAATACCGTATTTTTCAAACTATAAGTCGCAGTTTTTTTTCATAGTTTGGCCGGGGGTGCGACTTATACTCAGGAGCGACTTATGTGTGAAATTATTAACACATTACCGTAAAATATCCAAAACATTTTTTTTATCTAATTCGCGGAAGAGACGAAGAAAATGTCAGCAATCAACACACACACACGTCAACCAATAAGAATTCGGCGGGGGAGGGTCATGGCAGAAGTGCATTGTGGGTCATGGAATGCTAACTGCTATATGCTACTGCCGTAGCTATTAGAATGGATCATTTCATCGTTGGCGGTAGCTTATAAAAACTGAGAAGGGCTGAACAAAAATGGCACCGAAAAGGAAATCACGTACTGCAGATTACAAGCTGGACGTAGTGAAATATGCAGCAGAAAACGACAAGAAGATTTGCTTCAGTCTGCGACTCATAGTCATTTTGATATTAGGCTTTTATAGCTAATATAGACACTTACGCCATGTGTTGCCTTCATTATAAGACTTTTTATTTACTAATGTTGTAAAAATGTGTAGAATGAATATTACATTTCAACATTTATGTCAACGAACATTTGCTTCAGTCTGCGACAGATAGTCATTTTGATAGTAGGCTACTATAGCTAATATTGTCATGCCTGTAATTCAGTTTTAAGTTTGATCATGTTTGTTTTGTTTTTGGACTCTTGTTTCCCGTTTTACACTTCCTGGTTTTGTTTGTTTCCATAGTAACCCATTAGTTTCCACCTGGTCTCCAAGTCACGCCCAGCTCTCAGTTCCACGCCTGTTTCTAATCATCATAGCTGCTATTTATACCATTCTGTTTCTGTACTCGTCCTGGGAACTTTGCTATTTGCTTTCTGGTCTTCATTGCATTGCCTACCTATGCTGCTCATTCTCCATGCCCCCGATCACCTCCCATGCACCTTGTTACTCTTGCCTCCTGTTTTTTTTTGTCACAGTAAGTGTTTTGTTTTAGTTGTTTATAGTCATGCCATCGTGCTGTTTCTGTTCACAATTCATTCATGCCATCGTGCAAGTGTTTTTGTTTCCTGTTTGTATTTTGTAGCCAAATTTTATACCTCCTTAGTTTGGTTATTTTTCTGTTTAGTGTATAAATAAATAATCATGTACCTGAATTCACGCCTGGCTCGTCCCGTATTCCCTCTGCGTTGAAGGAGCAAAAATAAATCCATGTCCAGGTGTGACCAATACAGACACTTATGTCACGTGTTGCCTTCATTATAAGACTTTTTATTTACTAATGTTGTAAAAAAGTGTGGAAAAAATATTTAATTTCAACATTACTGTCAACGAACATTTGCTTCAGTCTGCGACACATAGTCATTTTGATAGTAGGTTACTATAGCTAATATAGACACTTACTTCATGTGTTGCCTTTATTATAACACTTTTTATTTACTAATGTTGTAAAAATGTGTAGAATAAATATTACATTTCAACATTTCTGTCAACGAAGATTTGCTTCAGCCTGCGACTCATAGTCATTTTGATAGTAGGCTACTATAGCTAATTTAGACACTTGCGTCATGTGTTGCCTTCATTATAAGACTTTTTATTTACTAATTTTGTAAAAATGTGTACAATAAATATTACATTTCAACATTTCTGTCAACGAAGATTTGCTTCAGTCTGCGACACATAGTCATCTTGATAGTAGGCTACTATAGCTAATTTAGACACTTTCTTCATGTGTTGCCTTCATTATAACACTTTTTATTTACTAATGTTGTAAAAATGTGTAGAATAAATATTACATTTCAACATTTCTGTCAACGAAGATTTGCTTCAGCCTGCGACTCATAGTCATTTTGATAGTAGGCTACTATAGCTAATTTAGACACTTGCGTCGTGTGTTGCCTTCATTATAAGACTTTTTATTGACTAATGTTGTAAAAATGTGTACAATAAATATTACATTTCAACATTTCTGTCAACGAAGATTTGCTTCAGTCTCCGACACATAATAATTTTGATAGTAGGCTGTTTTAGCTAATATAGACACTTACGTCGTGTGTTGCCTTCATTGTAAGACTTTTTATTTACTAATGTTGTAAAAATGTGTAGAATAAATGTTACATTTCAACATTTCTGTCAACAAAGATTTGCTTCAGCCTGCGACTCATAGTCATTTTGATATTAGGCTTTTATAGCTAATATAGACACTTACGCCATGTGTTGCCTTTATTATAACACTTTTTATTTACTAATGTTGTAAAAATGTGTAGAATAAATATTACATTTCAACATTTCTGTCAACAAAGATTTGCTTCAGCCTGCGACTCATAGTCATTTTGATATTAGGCTTTTATAGCTAATATAGACACTTACGCCATGTGTTGCCTTTATTATAACACTTTTTATTTACTAATGTTGTAAAAATGTGTAGAATAAATATTACATTTCAACATTTCTGTCAACGAAGATTTGCTTCAGTCTGCGACACATAGTCATCTTGATAGTAGGCTACTATAGCTAATTTAGACACTTTCTTCATGTGTTGCCTTCATTATAACACTTTTTATTTACTAATGTTGTAAAAATGTGTAGAATAAATATTACATTTCAACATTTCTGTCATCAAAGATTTGCTTCAGCCTGCGACTCATAGTCATTTTGATATTAGGCTTTTATAGCTAATATAGACACTTACGCCACGTGTTGCCTTCATTATAACACTTTTTATTTACTAATGTTGTAAAAATGTGTAGAATAAATATTACATTTCAACATTTCTGTCAACAAAGATTTGCTTCAGCTTGCGACTCATAGTCATTTTGATAGTAGGCTGTTTTAGCTAATATAGTCACTTACTTAATGTGTTGCCTTCATTATAAGACTTTTTATTTACTAATGTTGTAAAATGTGTAGAATAAATATTACATTTCAACATTTCTGTCAACGAAGAATTGCTTCAGTCTGCGACACATAGTCATTTTGATATTAGGCTTTTATAGCTAATATAGACACTTACGCCATGTGTTGCCTTCATTATAAGACTTTTTATTTACTAATGTTGTAAAAATGTGTAGAATAAATATTACATTTCAACATTTCTGTCAACGAAGATTTGCTTCAGTCTGCGACACATAGTTATTTTGATAGTAGGTTACTATAGCTAATATAGACACTTACGCCATGTGTTGCCTTTATTATAACACTTTTTATTTACTAATGTTGTAAAAAAGTGTGGAAAAAATATTTAATTTCAACATTACTGTCAACGAACATTTGCTTCAGTCTGCGACACATAGTCATTTTGATAGTAGGTTACTATAGCTAATTTAGACACTTGCGTCGTGTGTTGCCTTCATTATAAGACTTTTTATTTACTAATGTTGTAAAAATGTGTACAATAAATATTACATTTCAACATTTATGTCAACGAACATTTGCTTCAGTATGCGACACATAGTCATTTTGATAGTAGGTTACTATAGCTAATATAGACACTTACGCCATGTGTTGCCTTCATTATAAGACTTTTTATTTACTAATGTTGTAAAAATGTGTACAATAAATATTACATTTCAACATTTATGTCAACGAACATTGGCTTCAGTCTGCGACACATTGTCATTTTGATAGTAGGTTACTATAGCTAATATAGACACTTACGCCATGTGTTGCCTTCATTATAAGACTTTTTGTTTGCTAATGTTGTAAAAAAGTGTGGAAAAAATATTTAATTTCAACATTACTGTCAACGAACATTTGCTTCGGTCTGCGACACATAGTCATTTTGATAGTAGGTTACTATAGCTAATATAGACACTTACGCCATGTGTTGCCTTCCTTATAAGACTTTTTATTTACTAATGTTGTAAAAAAGTGTGGAAAAAATATTTAATTTCAACATTACTGTCAACGAACATTTGCTTCAGCCTGTGACACATAATCATTTTGATAGTAGGCTAGTATAGCTAATTTAGACACTTTCTTCATGTGTTACCTTCATTATAACACTTTTTATTTACTAATGTTGTAAAAATGTGTAGAATAAACATTACATTTCAACATTTCTGTCAACGAAGATTTGCTTCAGCTTGCGACACATAGTCATTTTGATAGTAGGTTACTATAGCTAATATAGACACTTACGCCATGTGTTGCCTTCATTATAAGACTTTTTGTTTGCTAATGTTGTAAAAAAGTGTGGAAAAAATATTTAATTTCAACATTACTGTCAACGAACATTTGCTTCAGCCTGTGACACATAATCATTTTGATAGTAGACTAGTATAGCTAATTTAGACACTTTCTTCATGTGTTACCTTCATTATAACACTTTTTATTTACTAATGTTGTAAAAATGTGTAGAATAAACATTACATTTCAACATTTCTGTCAACGAAGATTTGCTTCAGCTTGCGACTCATAGTCATTTTGATAGTAGGCTAGTATAGCTAATATAGACACTTACTTCATGTGTTGCCTTCATTATAACACTTTTTATTTACTAATGTTGTAAAAATGTGTAGAATAAATATTACATTTCAACATTTCTGTCAACGAAGATTTGCTTCAGTCTGCGACACATAGTCATTTTGATGGTAGGCTACCATAGCTAATTTAGACACTTGCGTCGTGTGTAGCCTTCATTATAACACTTTTTATTTACTAATGTTGTAAAAATGTGTAGAATAAACATTACATTTCAACATTTCTGTCAACGAAGATTTGCTTCAGCCTGCGACACATAGTCATTTTGATAGTAGGCTACTATAGCTAATTTAGACACTTGCATCGTGTGTTGCCTTCATTATAAGACTTTTTATTTACTAATGTTGTAAAAATGTGTAGAGTAAATATTACATTTCAACATTTCTGTCAACGAAGATTTGCTTCGGCCTGCGACACATAGTCATTTTGATAGTAGGCTACTATAGCTAATATAGACACTTACTTCATGTGTTGCCTTCATTGTAAGACTTTATTTTTTACGGCTCCAGACAAATTTGATGTTTTTATTTTTGGTCCAATATGCTTCTTTCAATGTCTTGGTGACCCCTGCCCTAGTATAAAATGTTATTGTCGTGTCCAAGTGGCTTTGTGTGTGTGTGTGTGTGTGTGTGTGTGTGTGTGTGTGTGTGTGTGTGTGTGTGTGTCCATCACTTTGTCATCCCCTAAAGCTTGTTTACCTGTCATCCACGTTGTCGTCTGCTGCACTAATGAGCTCATCATATCACCACGGCAACAAACATCTTGTACGTCCTTATGCAATTTTCCAGCCTCCGCCGGGTTTTGATCGCCGGCATTGTACACAGACAAAGAGTTATTATTCGTTGAGGACGCTCTTACCTGAAGGATTAATAACGGAGACATTCAGGTTGGACGGAGGCGGCGTCTCCATGGGGATTTGTTTGCTAATCAAAGCCTCTGTGAGTCGGCGGCGGACACACAATGAACATCCACCTGCATGATTTCGTTGGAAGGTTCAGCTCGAATCTCCATGCGGAATCAATCTTGCCTAAATGTTATTCTAATATCCCATCCTTTAAGTCCGTCTGCCTGTACGCTCCTAAAGCCGTGGCAGATTCCCAGAGGGGGGGGGGTGCATGGGTTCAGATGTATGGTCTTCATCCCCCCCCGCCACGGCCCTTCTCCTGCTCGGCTTCCAGAGACAGACGGCGGAAATGAATACTGGGGAAGTCATCTCCCGTGTTGGCATTGTTTCTGCCCGCCACGCTCGGAATTAACACATTTATTAAAGCGGCGGGTTGAGACCTCTGCTTATTGCGCTGCCAAACTGCAGGGGGGGGGGGGAGGGGGTTGGGGTTCCTCGTCTTGGGCAAATTGAATTAAAAACAGCGGATGAGTGAATAAAACTGTTGTTGGACTGGAAGTAAAACATCTTTCCCGCTGACTCAATAAGTTCGTTACCGATTTGGTTTGTTGATGGTTGTGAGTTGTTGTGTACAAAGATGATGTCATATTTCTAGGAAGAGTGGCCGTGCGCAACCCGAGCGTCCCTGGTTCAATTCCCACCTAGTACCAACCTCGTCACGTCCGTTGTGTCCTGAGCAAGACACTTCACCCTTGCTCCTGATGGGTGCTGGTTGGTGCCTTGCATGGCAGCTCCCTCCATCAGTGTGTGAATGTGTGTGTGAATGGGTGAATGTGGAAGTAGTGTCAAAGCGCTTCGAGTACCTTGAAGGTAGAAAAGCGCTATACAAGTACAACCCATTTATTTATTTATTTACAGCAGGGGCGCTCACACTTTTTCTGCAGGCGAGCTACTTTTCAATTGACCAAGTCGAGGAGATCTACCTCATTCCTATTTATAATTTATATTTATTTATTTATGAAAGAGACATTTTTGTTAACAAGTTAATGGTGTTTAATGATAATACATGCATGTTTAACACACATAGATTCCTTTATTTCATGAAGACAAGAATATAAGTTGGTGTATTACCTGATTCTGATGACTTGCATTGATTGGAATTAGACAGTGGTGCTGATAACGTCCGCATTTTCATCCATCCATCCATTTTCTACCGCTTATTCCCTTTCGGGGTCGCGGGGGGCACTGGCGCCTATCTCAGCTACAATCGGGCGGAAGGCAGGGTACACCCTGGACAAGTCGCCACCTCATCGCAGGGCCAACACAGATAGACAGACAACATTCACACTCACATTCACACACTAGGGCCAATTTAGTGTTGCCAATCAACCTATCCCCAGGTGCATGTCTTTGGAAGTGGGAGGAAGCCGGAGTACCCGGAGGGAACCCACGCATTCACGGGGAGAACATGCAAACTCCACACAGAAAGATCCCGAGCCTGGATTTGAACTCAGGACTGCAGGAACTTCGTATTGTGAGGCAGACGCACTAACCCCTCTGCCACCGGGAAAAAAAAAAAGTCCTCCTTTCTGTCCAATACCACATGAAAGTGGTTGGATTTGGCATCTCATTTGTCCAACTTGCATACTCGCTTTTAAACACTTTGTTATGAGAGTAGCATATGTGTGTGGCCCTTTAATGTCTGGCAGCAGGTGAGTGTGCGGGTGGGCAAGCAAGTGAGAAAGCGGTCGCTGAGGGCGGGGGAGAAATACATTGGCATCAAACTCCGTAGCTTGCTAGCTTGTGCACGCTAGCTTTCTGAGACTCTTATTTTGTTAGCACAGGCAGGATGAAACAGGTCTTTTATGGTGAAGACAGGAACTGTGCAGTCGGTCTTTAGAGTTTTGACAGTAGGTACGCAGTCTCTAGAAATGTTTCTCTGCGTCCGCCCTGTTAGTGATTTTTTTCTTAAATATGAGCTCGCAGCAGCCAGCGTCATCCCGCAAGATCCTCGGGTGCCGAGAATGTCAAACAACTGACGAAAGTGAAGTTTTGGTATGATTGATGATTGCTCATTTTTATGTCTATTTTTTAATGCCTGGCTTGAGATCGACTGACACACCCTCCGAGATCGACCTGTCGATCGCGATCGACGTAATGGGCACCCCTGGTTTACAGGGTTAGGGCAGGGGTCTGCAACCCACGGCTCTGGAGCCACATGCGGCACAAAATGTCAACAAATAATGGTTACTTAATTAATTACATGTATTTAGTTATTTTTACTGCAATTACTAATAGCTCGGTTGGTAGAGCGGCTGTGCCAGCAACTTGAGGGTTGCAGTTTCGAAACCCGCTTCCGCCATCCTAGTCTCTGCCGTTGTGTCCTTGAGCAAGACACTTTACCCACCTGCTCCCAGTGCCACCCACACTGGTTCGAATGTAACTTAGATATTGGGTTTCACTATGTAAAGCGCTTTGAGTCACTAGAGAAAAAGCGCTCTATAAATATAATTAACTTCACTTGTCAAGGGTGTACCCCGCCTTTCCGCCCGATCGTAGCTGGGATAGGCACCAGCGACCCCATAGGGAATAAGCGGTAGAAAAATGGATGGGATGGATGGTTATTTTTAATCTAACAGTTGTTATTTTGGAGAGTTCTGGTATCTAATCATATGATAATATAACATTTTGGTATATTTCTGATCGAAGGTAGGTAGGTGTTTATTGTCATTGCACAAGTACAAACCCTGTTTCCATATGAGTTGGGAAATTGTGTTAGATGTAAATATAAACAGAATACAATGATTTGCAAATCATTTTCAACCCATATTCAGTTGAATATGCTACAAAGACAACATTTGATATTCAAACTGATAAACATTTTTTTTTGCAAATAATCATTAACTTTAAAATTTGATGCCAGCAACACCTGACAAAGAAGTTGGGAAAGGTGGCAATAAATACTGATA
Organism: Nerophis ophidion; assembly: GCF_033978795.1. Classification (NCBI taxonomy): domain Eukaryota; kingdom Metazoa; phylum Chordata; class Actinopteri; order Syngnathiformes; family Syngnathidae; genus Nerophis; species Nerophis ophidion. Next base: position 2,115,352 of record NC_084627.1, read on the forward strand.
AAGTTGAGGAATGCTCATCAAACACTTATTTGGAACATCCCACAGGTGTGCGGGCTAATTGGGAACAGGTGGGTGCCATGATGGGGTATAAAAACAGCTAAGTAATTCACAAACAAGGATGCGGCGAGGGTCACCAATTTGTAAGAAAATTGTCGAACGGTTTTAGAACAAGGAATTTAGGGATTTTACCATCTACGGTCCGTAAAATCATCAGAAGGTTCAGAGAATCTGGAGAAATCACTGCACGTAAGCGATGATATTACGGATCTTTGAACCCTCAGGCGGTACTGCATCAAAAACCGACATCAGTGTGTAAAGGATGTCACCACATGGGCTCAGGAACACTTCATAAAACCACTGTCAGTAACTACAGTTTGAAAAATGAATTAATCGTATCATTTTTCTTTTAATAAAAAATGAAAACACCACACAAGGTTCAAAAACACTGCCTCAGAGCATTTACTGTTTGTCACAGTTTTCCATGCTGAACTGTTGGTTCATGGTCTGGCCTCAGAGCATGAGTCCAAGTGTAGCAGACTGTAAAGCTGCAGTACGCCGCCGCCCCTCGCTGGCTCATTTCCTGTCTGCGTCTCAGGCCTGCGAGGTAAACAGCAGAAGCTCTCATTTGGAGGCACCTGGGTCCAATGTCTTAGGGGCCACTTCATCTCCTGTCCCTGGCACCGCCTCCATCTGCTCCGCAGTCACCCTTCGCTAATGGAGACCACTTACATCTCCTTTAAATCTTAGCGCCGCTGGTTTTAACCCTTCATTGATGTCCGGAGACGGCCCTTTTCTCTTGCCCGCAGGCTCGGCCCGACTTTAAAACGAGCTTGATGCGGAGTCTTTTTGAGTCTAGGCAAATCCGGTCCTTGGACATTAAGGAAAATAATGATATCCATCTATCAAACATAATACTCACTTCAGATTTTATACGAGCCAACAAAAATCACTTACTGAAAAGGTCTGCTGTCATTGGGACGCCGACTGCTAGGCTGTTCATATATTCCCATTTAGATAAAAATGTATCATAATCCTCGCAAAGGAAAGGGGAGAGAGCAAGTGCTTTTTCTGTCGTTCTTTCCAGTTCCAGATCTTAAATGACTGTCAAAGTGTCCCAACTTGTCAAATTATACCCTCAGCCATCTACTTTTCAGGTGAGAGGCATCATTTATGATCTACAATATACTTACAGGGAGCAGGGAAGCAAGGAAACAACAGAGCACTCGATGATGTAAACATAGGAACACACGGAAGTGATCACAGCACTGCTATAAATAGTTTGTCTACGTTAGCGGTTATAATAACAATATCACTAACATTTAGTCAATATTTAAGTCACTGAATGTAAATACGTAGCTCTCATTTGGAAGCATCTGGGTCCAATGTCTTAGGGGCCATTTCATCTCCGGTCCCTGGCACCGCCTCCATCTGCCCCACAGTCACCATTCAGGTTTTAACCCTTCATTGATGTCCTGAGACGGCCCCTCTCTCTTGCCCGCAGGCTCGGCCCGACTTTAAAACGAGCTTGATGTGGAGTCCATTTGAGTCGAGGCAGATCTGGTCTTTGGACATTAAGGAAAATAATGATATCCATCTATCAAACATAATACTCACTTCAGACTTTACGAGAGCCAACAGAAATCACTTACTGAACAAGGTCTGCTGTCATTAGGATGCTGACTGCTAGGCTGTTCATATATTCCCATTTAGATGAAAAATGTATCATAATCCTCGCAAAGAAACGAGGGAGAGAGCAAGTGCTTTTTCTGTCGTTCTTTCCAGTTCCAGATCTTAAATGACTGTCAAAGTGTCCCAACTTGTCAAATTATACCCTCAGCCATCTACTTTTCAGGTGAGAGGCATCATTTATGATCTACAATATACTTACAGGGAGCAGGGAAGCAAGGAAACAACAGAGCACTCGATGATGTAAACATAGGAACACAGGGAAGTGATCAGGGCACTGCTATAAATAGTTTGTCTGCGTTAGCGGTTATAATAACAATATCACCAACATTTAGTCAATATTTAAGTCGCTAAATGTAAATACGTAGCTCTCATTTGGAGGCATCTGGGTCCAATGTCTTAGGGTCCATTTCATCTCCGGTCCCTGGCACCGCCTCCATCTGCCCCACAGTCACCATTCAGGTTTTAACCCTTCATTGATGTCCCGAGACGGCCCCTTTCTCTTGCTCGCAGGCTCGGCCCGACTTTAAAACGAGCTTGATGTGGAGTCCGTTTGAGTCGAGGCAGATCTGGTCTTTGGACATTAAGAAAAATAATGATATCTGTCTATCAAACATAATACTCACTTCAGATTTTATAAGAGCCAACAAAAATCACTTACTGAATAAGGTCTGCTGTCATTGGGACGCTGACTGCTAGGCTGTTCATATAGTCCCATTTAGATGAAAAATGTCTCATAATCCTCGCAAAGGAATGGGGGAGAGAGCAAGTGCTTTTTGTGTCGTTCTTTCCAGTTACAGATCTTAAATGACTGTCAAATTGTCCCAACTTGTCAGATTATATACTCGGCAGTCTACTTTTCAGGTGAGAGGCATGATTTATGCTCTACAATATACTTACAGGGAGCAGGGAAGCAAGGAAACAACAGAGCACTCGATGATGTAAACATAGGAACACAGGGAAGTGATCAGGGCACTGCTATAAATAGTTTGTCTACGTTAGCGGTTATAATAACATTATCACTAATACTTGGTTAACATTCAAGTCACAAAATTTAAATACGTAGCTCTCATTTGGAGGCACCTGGGTCAAATATCTTAGGAGACACTAAGATATTTTTGTCCCTGGCACCGCCTCCATCTGCCCCACAGTCACCCTTCAGGTATTAATCCTTAACTGATTTCCCGAGATGGCCCCTTTCTCTAGTCTGCAAGCTCGGCCAGACTTTAAAACGAGCTTGATGTGGAGTCCGTTTGAGTCTAGGCAAATCCGGTCTTTGGACATTAAGGAAAATAATGATATCCGTCTATCAAACATAATACTCACTTTAGATTTTATAAGAGCTAACAAAAATCACTTACTGAACAAGGTCTGTTGTCATTAGGACGCTAACTGCTAGGCTGTTCATATATTCCCATTTAGATGAAAAATGTCTCACATTCCTCGCAAAGGAACGAGGGAGAGAGCAAGTGCTTTTTCTCTCGTTCTTTCCAATTCCAGATCTTAAATGACTGTCAAAGTGTCCCAACTTGTCGGATTATATACTCGGCAGTCTACTTTTCAGGTGAGAGGCATCATTTATGATCTACAATATACTTACAGGGAGCAGGGAAGCAAGGAAACAACAGAACACTCGATGATGTAAACATAGGAACACACGGAAGTGATCACAGCGCTGCTATAAATAGTTCGTCTGCGTTAGCGCTTACAATAACAATATCACTAACATTTAGTCAATATTTAAGTCACTGAATGTAAATACGTAGCTCTCATTTGGAGGCACCTAGGTCCAATGTCTTAGGGGCCATTTCATCTCCTGTCCCTGGCACCGCCTCCATCTGCCCCACAGTCACCATTCAGGTTTCAACCCTTCATTGATGTCCTGAGACGGCCCCTTTCGCTTGTCCGCAGGCTCGGCCCGACTTTAAAACGAGCTTGATGTGGAGTCCGTTTGAGTCGAGGCAGATCTGGTCTTTGGACATTAAGAAAAATAATGATATCGGTCTATCAAACATAATACTCACTTCAGATTTTATAAGAGCCAACAAAAATCACTTACTGAATAAGGTCTGCTGTCATTAGGACGCTGATTGCTAGACCGTTCATATATTCCCATTTAGATGAAAAATGTCTCATAATCCTCGCAAAGGAACGGGGAAGAGAGCAAGTGCTTTTTGTGTCGTTCTTTCCAGTTCCAGATCTTAAATGACTGTCAAATTGTCCCAACTTGTCAGATTATATACTCGGCAGTCTACTTTTCAGGTGAGAGGCATGATTTATGCTCTACAATATACTTACAGGGAGCAGGGAAGCAAGGAAACAACAGAACACTCGATGATGTAAACATAGGAACACAGGGAAGTGATCAGGGCACTGCTATAAATAGTTTGTCTGCATTAGTGGTTATAATAACATTATCACCAACATTTAGTCAATATTTAAGTCGCTAAATGTAAATACGTAGCTCTCATTTGGAGGCATCTGGGTCCAATGTCTTAGGGGCCATTTCATCTCCGGTCCCTGGCATTGCCTCCATCTGCCCCACAGTCACCATTCAGGTTTTAACCCTTCATTGATGTCCTGAGACGGCCCCTTTCTCTTGCTCGCAGGCTCGGCCCGACTTTAAAACGAGCTTGATGTGGAGTCCGTTTGAGTCGAGGCAGATCTGGTCTTTGGACATTAAGAAAAATAATGATATCGGTCTATCAAACATAATACTCACTTCAGATTTTATAAGAGCCAACAAAAATCACTTACTGAATAAGGTCTGCTGTCATTAGGACGATGATTGCTAGACCGTTCATATATTCCCATTTAGATGAAAAATGTCTCATAATCCTCGCAAAGGAACGGGGGAGAGAGCAAGTGCTTTTTGTGTCGTTCTTTCCAGTTCCAGATCTTAAATGACTGTCAAATTGTCCCAACTTGTCAGATTATATACTCGGCAGTCTACTTTTCAGGTGAGAGGCATGATTTATGCTCTACAATATACTAACAGGGAGCAGGGAAGCAAGGAAACAACAGAGCACTCGATGATGTAAACATAGGAACACAGGGAAGTGATCAGGGCACTGCTATAAATAGTTTGTCTGCGTTAGCGGTTATAATAACATTATCACTAATACTTGGTTAACATTCAAGTCACAAAATTTAAATACGTAGCTCTCATTTGGAGGCACCTGGGTCAAATATCTTAGGGGACACTAAGATATTTTTGTCCCTGGCACCGCCTCCATCTGCCCCACAGTCACCCTTCAGGTTTTAATCCTTAATTGATTTCCCGAGATGTCCCCTTTCTCTAGTCTGTAAGCTCGGCCCGACTTTAAAACGAGCTTGATGTGGAGTCCGTTTGAGTCTAGGCAAATCCGGTCTTTGGACATTAAGGAAAATAATGATATCCATCTATCAAACATAATACTCACTTTAGATTTTATACGAGCCAACAAAAATCACTTACTGAATAAGGTCTGCTGTCATTGGGACGCTGACTGCTAGGCTGTTCATATATTCCCATTTAGATAAAAATGTATCATAATCCTCGCAAAGGAACGGGGGAGAGAGCAAGTGCTTTTTGTGTCATTCTTTCCAGTTTCAGATCTTAAATGACTGTCAAAGTGTCCCAACTTGTCAGATTATATACCCGGCTATCTCCTTTTCAGGTGAGAGGCATGATTTATGCTCTACAATATACTTACAGGGAGCAGGGAAGCAAGGAAACAACAGACCACTCGATGATGTAAACATAGGAACACACGGAAGTGATCAGGGCATTGCTATAAATAGTTTGTCTGCGTTAGCGGTTATGATAACAATATCACTAACATTTAGTCAATATTTAAGTCACTGAATGTAAATACGTAGCTCTCATTTGGAGGCATCTGGGTCCAATGTCTTAGGGGCCATTTCATCTCCGGTCCATGGCACCGCCTCCATCTGCTCCACAGTCACCATTCAGGTTTCAACCCTTCATTGATGTCCTGAGACGGCCCCTTTCGCTTGTCCGCAGGCTCGGCCCGACTTTAAAACGAGCTTGATGTGGAGTCCGTTTGAGTCGAGGCAGATCTGGTCTTTGGACATTAAGGAAAATAATGATATCCATCTATCAAACATAATACTCACTTTAGATTTTATACGAGCCAACAAAAATCACTTACTGAATAAGGTCTGCTGTCATTAGGACGCCGACTGCTAGGCTGTTCATATATTCCCATTTAGATGAAAAATGTCTCACATTCCTCGCAAAGAAACGAGGGAGAGAGCAAGTGCTTTTTCTGTCGTTCTTTCCAGTTCCAGATCTTAAATGACTGTCAAAGTGTCCCAACTTGTCAAATTATATCCTCAGCCATCTACTTTTCAGGTGAGAGGCATCATTTATGATCTACAATATACTTACAGGGAGCAGGGAAGCAAGGAAACAACAGAACACTCGATAATGTAAACTTAGGAACACACGGAAGTGATTAGCGCGTTGCTATAAATATATTGTCCGCATTAGCGCTTATAATAACAATATCACTAACATTTAGTCAATATTTAAGTCACTAAATGTAAATACGTAGCTCTCGTTTGGAGGCATCTGGGTCCAATGTCTTAGGGGCCATTTCATATCCGGTCCCTGGCACCGCCTACATCTGCCCCACAGTCACCATTCAGGTTTTAACCCTTCATTGATGTCCTGAGACGGCCCCTTTCTCTTGCTCGCAGGCTCGGCCCGACTTTAAAACGAGCTTGATGTAGAGTCCGTTTGAGTCGAGGCAGATCTGGTCTTTGGACATTAAGAAAAATAATGATATCCGTCCATCAAACATAATACTCACTTCAGATTTTATAAGAGCCAACAAAAATCACTTACTGAATAAGGTCTGCTGTCATTAGGACGCCGACTGCTAGGCTGTTCATATATTCCCATTTAGATGAAAAATGTCTCACATTCCTCGCAAAGAAACGAGGGAGAGAGCAAGTGCTTTTTCTGTCGTTCTTTCCAGTTCCAGATCTTAAATGACTGTCAAAGTGTCCCAACTTGTCAGATTATATACCCGGCTATCTCCTTTTCAGGTGAGAGGCATGATTTATGCTCTACAATATACTTACAGGGAGCAGGGAAGCAAGGAAACAACAGAACACTCGATAATGTAAACTTAGGAACACACGGAAGTGATTAGCGCGTTGCTATAAATATATTGTCCGCGTTAGCGCTTATAATAACAATATCACTAACATTTAGTCAATATTTAAGTCACTAAATGTAAATACGTAGCTCTCATTTGGAGGCATCTGGGTCCAATGTCTTAGGGGCCATTTCATATCCGGTCCCTGGCACCGCCTACATCTGCCCCACAGTCACCATTCAGGTTTTAACCCTTCATTGATGTCCTGAGACGGCCCCTTTCTCTTGCTCGCAGGCTCGGCCCGACTTTAAAACAAGCTTTATGTAGAGTCCGTTTGAGTCGAGGCAGATCTGGTCTTTGGACATTAAGAAAAATAATGATATCCGTCCATCAAACATAATACTCACTTCAGATTTTATAAGAGCCAACAAAAATCTCTTACTGAATAAGGTCTGCTGTCATTAGGACGCCGACTGCTAGGCTGTTCATATATTCCCATTTAGATGAAAAATGTCTCACATTCCTCGCAAAGAAACGAGGGAGAGAGCAAGTGCTTTTTCTGTCGTTCTTTCCAGTTCCAGATCTTAAATGATTGTCAAAGTGTCCCAACTTGTCAGATTATATACCCGGCTATCTACTTTTCAGGTGAGAGGCATGATTTATGCTCTACAATATACTTACAGGGAGCAGGGAAGCAAGGAAACAACAGAACACTCGATGATGTAAACATAGGAACACACGGAAGTGATCACAGCGCTGCTATAAATAGTTTGTCTGCGTTAGCGGTTATAATAACAATATCACTAACATTTAGTCAATATTTAAGTCACTGAATGTAAATACGTAGCTCTCATTTGGAGGCACCTAGGTCCAAAGTCTTAGGGGCCACTTCCCTGGTACCGCCTCCATCTGCCCCGCAGTCACCCTTCGCTAATGGAGACCACTTACATCTCCTTTAAATCTTAGCGCCGCTGGTTTTAACCCTTCATTGATGTCCCGAGACGGCCCCTTTCTCTCGCCCGCAGGCTGGGCCCGACTTTAAAACGAGCTTGATGTGGAGTCCGTTTGAGTCAAGGCAGATCCGGTCTTTGGACATGAAGGAAAATAATGATATCCATCTATCAAACACGAAACAGGGGCGCCTCTGTCTTTAGGACCTTTAACGTGTTTTCCTTCGCGGTTTGTTTATTTCTGTTTCCTGGCAGTGCTTGAAGCTGAACCATGTCAACGATCTAGGTCAAACGTCTTGGTCCATTTACCATTCTGGGGTTTATAGTTTGTAGATTGCGCTGCGGTAAATGCAGACGTTAACCAATGATTGATTTTTCTTCATCAGGCCCGCATGCTGGCGATACCAGTGTTTGTACTACGGAGCCTGAAAACCATCACAACAGTCTCCCCTCAGGCAGGGAGAGCTTTCTGTAGCTTGTTCAGATCTCTAATAACCCATCTTTACGTCTGGAGGCTACATCCAACCTTCAGAGGTCTCGGCATCAAAGAAAATGTGTTTACATAAAGGATCATACACGTGCAAGATCCCATCTAAGGCGCGTCCGTCAGTATTTCTCTGAATCCTGCGAGTTATATCCACACGACAGGTGGCCTGGACCGTGGTCCAATAAAGCCCCGAGCCCCGCTCGGCCTCTTTCAAGGCCCAGCCGGATCCTTTTACCCCCGGGCTACGTTGCTCTCCCGGTCTGGGACATGTTAGCAAGCTGCCAAATGAAAGGGGGATAAATCACGCAAATGAAAACAAATAGAGCCGCGACGCTAATTAAAACCGGTCGGTAAACTCGGACTGTGTTCTTCCGGTTTCCCGAACATGTGTTCCTCCTCAGGTCCCGGTCTGTCCTCTTCTTCTTTTGCTGACATGTTAGGAAATAGCAGTCATGTTGTGCGCAAAAAAAAAAAAGCCAAGCCCACCGCAAACCAAGGCTTTCATGTTTGTGTACGCTGGTTGATTTGTGCTCTCTTGCTAATTTGTGTCTCTTTCTCTCTCCCACGCTCTCGTCACGTTTCCTGTGTCTGATTCTTCCGCCACAAAAAAGGTAAGTGTATTCTAAAAAACAACATGTATTTTGTGGTCTGTCTGAATTATACAAGCGCACATTGTTTCGGACCTCATTCTGGAACACACATTTTCCCATGGCCGTCAAGTCACGACACAACTTCTGTTGCGTTCATTTGTCATTTCAAAATAACCTTGCCGAGGCAATAATTGAAGAGGGTGTTATTTCCAAAATTTTAAAAGTCTACATGAGGTTTTTTTAAATACATCATCAATGGTTTAGATCAGGGGTGTCAAACGTACGGCCCGCAGTATGAGTTTGCGAAGTATAAAAAAATAACCTGAAATGTTTGAATGACAGAAACAGCAGTTCTACATGTGTCCACTGGGTGTCGCAATAGCAATTATTTGTATCTTTGTAGCTGATACTACATATGTAGAAAGTAAACCACATGTTAGTGCACCAGTGGAGAAAAATGATCACACTACATAAATGACATCCTGTAATTTGTATTTATCAATCAATCAATCAATGTTTACTTATATAGCCCCAAATCACTAGTGTCTCAAAGGGCTGCACAAACCACCACGACATCCTCGGTAGGCCCACATAAGGGCAAGGAAAACTCACACCCAGTGGGACATCGGTGACAATAATGACCCAGTGGGACGTCGGTGACAATGATGACTATGAGAACCTTAGAGAGGAGGAAAGCAATGGATGTCAAGGGGGTCTAACATGATACTGTGAAAGTTCAATCCATAATGGATCCAACACAGTCGCGAGAGTCCAGTCCAAAGCGGATCCAACACAGCAGCGAGAGTCCCGTTCACAGCGGAGCCAGCAGAAAACCATCACAAGCGGAGGCGGATCAGCATCGCAGAGATGTCCCCAGCTGATACACAGGCAAGCAGTACATGGCCACCGGATCGGACCGGACCCCCTCCACAAGGGAGAGTGGGACATAGAAGAAAAAGAAAAGAAACGGCAGATCAACTGGTCTAAAAAGGGAGTCTATTTAAAGGCTAGAGTATACAAATGAGTTTTAAGGTGAGACTTAAATGCTTCTACTGAGGTGGCATCTCGAACTGTTACCGGGAGGGCATTCCAGAGTACTGGAGCCCGAACGGAAAACGCTCTATAGCCTGCAGACGTTTTTTGGGCTTTGGGAATCACTAACAAGCCGGAGTCCTTTGAACGCAGATTTCTTGCCGGGACATATGGTACAATACAATCGGCAAGATAGGATGGAGCTAGACCGTGTAGTTTTTTATACGTAAGTAGTAAAACCTTAAAGTCACATCTTAAGTGCACAGGAAGCCAGTGCAGGTGAGCCAGTACAGGCGTAATGTGATCAAACTTTCTTGTTCTTGTCAAAAATTTAGCAGCCACATTTTGTACCAACTGTAATCTTTTAATGCTAGACATGGGGAGACCCGAAAATAATACGTTACAGTAATCGAGGCGAGACGTAACAAACGCATGGATAATGATCTCAGCGTCTTTAGTGGACAGAATGGAGCGAATTTTTGCGATATTACGGAGATGAAAGAAGGCCGTTTTAGTAACGCTTTTAATGTGTGCCTCAAAGGAAAGAGTTGGGTCGAAGATAATACCCAGATTCTTTACCTTGTCGCCTTGTTTAATTGTTTGGTTGTCAAATGTTAGAGTTGTATTATTAAATAGAGTTCGGTGTCTAGCAGGACCAATAATCA